>NW_023310688.1:199480-226385 GCF_011077185.1 Oxyura jamaicensis | reverse complement strand
AGGTCAGAGGTTGGACTTGATGATCTTGAGGTCTCTTCCAACCTAGACTATTCTGTGATTCTGTGATTCTGTGAATATTTACAACATCAGCCTCGCTTTGTATGCTAATTATCTCTCCTCCCATTCACACATGCATGGTGCTCTCTGGTGGTCGTCCCGAGGGTCATCCAGATGAAGTAAGGCGTCATCCTCAGGGTTAAACTTTTCACCTCTTCTTCTTGGCGCATGCTCTTTTTCAGTTCTTGACTTTAATTAGTTCTTGGCTTCAGTCGTAACCCACCTCATCCATCTTAACTTCTTATCAAGGCTCAAGTTTTTCCTGTTCTATCTCTCGAGGCTCGTCTTGTCTCTGCTCTATTCTTTTATCATTTATTTATGCTTTCCTTTACTATACACGTGATAATATTTGGCTATGAATCTCCCATCCCATCACCAAGATATGTTTCTTAACCCTAACACCAGCGGGCAGGCTAGGGGTGCAGCAAGAGCTGGGAGGGGACAGACCCAGGACAGCTGACCCAAACTGGCCAAAGGGGTATTCCATACCATCTGACATCATGATAAACAATATATAGGGGTGGCTAGCCGGGGTGGGGTGTGGGAAAGGAATTCGCAGGTGGCTTTGTGCTGTTTCCCATGTCCTTGAATTAGAGATAATGAGGAAACAAGCAAGAGACGAGTGCACGGAGAAGCTAGACCAGTTGTTGTCGGCACGTGCTGTAGTTAGTTGCCTATATATACTCTCTTAGAACATGCAATAAAGGAGGACGATTATACTTGCATCGAGGTTGCATCGTTACTCCAGGACCGTCTCCCTTTCCAACATCTGGTAGCAGAGGATGGTTTCTCGCCAGATAGTTCAGCTCGACCGAGGTCTCTGAGACTGCGATAAGCAGCTAGAGGAGGGGATTGGGAAAATTAACAGCTGAGAGGAGTGCTGCTTGGCAGACACGGGTCGGGGTCGCTCCCTGCCTCTCAGAGGAAGTGCAGCCATGGAAGTGGAGGCTGCAGCATCGTTGCTTTCTGGGATACTCTCTAAGAGAGGTATCGAGACAACGGGAAAGAAACTGATCAAATTGATCAAGTTGGGACAACGATGGGGACATTTTAGAGAGACTGCCTTGCTGTTCTCTGTTACAGAATGGCGAGAATTTGGGAATACCATGTGGGAAAGGACTATAACGGGGGATTCAAAAGATGAAAAGGAGGTGAAGACTGTCCGTGAGTTGTGGCGTACAGTACTAGAGACGTTAAAAGCCATGAAGGCCGAAAGGGAGGTATCCTGTGCCGCTGCCCAAATGCTAACCCCGGCGCCGGCCCCCACAAAATCCAGGGACTCTGAAAGAAAATCCGAGACTCTTGTGCGTATCTTTGGGCTCCCTGCGGTTAAAGGAATGACCGGGGTTCCTTGCTCGACGGTCTCCAAACTCCTATTGCGTACTGTCAGTGACGGGCCGGGTAACGGGCCGCCCCCACACTATGCAGAAGTCCCGCCGGACCTACCATCGAGCGCGGAAAAGGCGGAAGTGGTGGGGCCAGGCCAAAGCAGAGATCTGAGCCGCCTGCATAACACTCCAGGACATCCAGGGGGGATGTCCTGCACTGCCCACAGGCAGGGGGGAGAGGCGTGTCGACCTCCACCCTCGGGTCCGCCTCTGTGCCCGCCCTTGCTGATTCCTCTGCTCCGGCAACTCCACCTAGTGATGACCATACAGAACCTCCCCCCAAAAATACGGGAAAGTTGTTACAAGATGTCTTGCAGCGCCTTGGGGATCAGGACCTGCGGTTAAAGGAGAAGGCATCAGTAGCTGATCCTTCCCTGTTGAGCGAGAAGGAAACCACTCCTCCATTTCCCCCCGCTGGCCCACCAGCACTAGTTAGACCCACGCGATGGAGCGGGGTCATAAGGGACGCTATCCTGGAAGGACAATGGAGTGCAGCCGCTAGCATAGCTTGTCCTGTGGTACACGAGAACAACGCGGCAAAGTGGGAGCCGCGTGATTGGAAGATTTTGCAACAAGCGCGAACCACTATTTCTAATTATGGAGTAAAAACTGAAGCTACTCGACAGATTGTTAGCTGGATATTTTCTGCCGATTTGATGTGTCCCCATGACTGTCGGAACCTAATGAGACTATTGCTCACACCGACACAATTTCTGTTATGGGGATCCTCGTGGGCACAACGAGCCGCCCAAGATGTTGGGAGGCGGCAGTTGGGTGACCCGTTATATGGGGTAACTGCAGGCATGCTCCTGGGAGAGGGATGCTTTGCCAGCTTGGAGGTACTATTGACCTTCCCTGCTGTCATGTTACAACGTTCCGCACAGCTTGCGCTAGATGCTTTCCTTAGTTTGCCTGGTTCCTCAATTCCCTCATTTGGGACGGTGACGCAAGGAGCCACCGAAAAATATACAAACTTTATTGATAGACTATGGGAAGCTGTGATGAATCACCCTGACTTAGGTGATGAAAATAAACAACAAATGTTTAAAATATTGGCTTTTGACAACGCCAACAAAGCCACAAAGCAGATCTTAGCTAGTCTGCCGAAAGGGGCTGGGGTGGAAGAAATGTTAACAAGAGTTGAAAGAGCAGAAAGATGACAGTACGGGCTTCCAAAATGGGAATCGATGAAGGGTGTCCACAGAGGTTCATCGGAGAGCTCGGCAAACGGACAGGGTTGGGCATGAGGCACAGAGAAAGTCAGATGTTAATGGCAGGGATGTGTGGAGCCCTGCTATTCCCACGACGTGGGCTGAGGGGTTAGCCGAGCTGTTCGAACCCGGCGCACGCCGTGATGGCAAGGAGGGAACGATGCTGGAGTTGTTCGACCACTCACACTCTGCCACCAGCCACGAGTCCACGATAAATACCTTCAGAGCTGCTGGAAACCTTCCAGGTAGCTAGCAGTGCTGTCCGAGTATCCGAGTCCTTCCAGCTGAGGCACATTCGCAGATCGCAGCAGAGGCCCAAAAGCACAACCATGCGGTAGCTGTTGCAGTCCAAAGGGCGGTTTGGGAAATAGTACAACCCTTGGCAGCTGCTATCCAATGGAAACCAACGGCCCCCCCAGGGGGACCCTTCCGAGGAAATTGTTTTAGATGTGGGGAGCCCAGACATAGTAAGCGCAATTGCCGTACCGCTGTGTGGTGTGAAAAATGCCAAAGGAATACACACGCGACAGAGGTCTGTGCGGGAAACTGGAGGAAGAGCGTGCAGAGGGGCCGCGTGCAGGCACAAATCACCTCTCGTGCACAGCGAATCACCTCTCCAGGTGAAGGCCAGGTTTTCTGGAACAACACTGGCCAGCAACCAGGGGGAGCCTCGGAATTGATGTGGAAACCACAGTAGATGTCACCCTTATTGATACCAATGTCCAAAAAAATCCTAGCAATGCAGTAGGGCCTTTGATTCACCAGGACAGCAAGGTAGGAGGACTCCTTTAAGGCTGCTCCTCCGCTGGAGTCAAGGGACTAATCGTACTCCCTGGCGTTATTGACGCCGACTACACTGGGCGCATATACATCATGGCCTACACCGTTTGTCCACCTTTGTTCATTCCAAAGGGCAGTCGAATAGCCCAAATAGTTGCCCTGGATAATCCCATAGGTGACCCAGGTGACCTCGTGGCTCGACAATAGTTCGTGGAGACATGGGTTTTGGATCCCAACTGTCCGCAAGGGGAAAACGGATACTGGCCCAGGAGCTGGCAGGGCTCATTAAGAGGGCTTTAAACTAGGTAAGAAGGGGGGCGGGGATGAAACAAAGCTTGTTGGAGGTGTGCTGGGGGAACAGTGGCAAGGCTGGGGGAGAAGGCTAAGGCCCAGCTGAAGTGCATCTACACTAATGCACACAGCATGGGCAACAAGCAGGAGGAGCTGGAAGCCATTGCGCAGCAGGCAGGCTGTGACTTGGTTGCCATCACGGAAATGTGGTGGGACCACTCTCATGACTGGAGTGCTGCAATGTCTGGCTATAGTCTCTTCAGAAGGGACAGGCAGCACGGAAGGGGTGGTGGAGTGGCTCTCTATATTAGAGAGTGCTTTGATGTCATCGAACTTGAGGCTGGGAATGACAAGGTGGAGTTGCTATGGGTTAGGATCAGCGGAAAGGCCAACAAGGGAAGCATCCTGGTGGGGGTCTGTTATAGGGGACGGATGAGGAGTTCTACAGGCAGCTGGCAGAAGTTGCGAAATCATCAGTGTTTGTTCTTGTGGGGGACTTTAACTTCCCAGACATAATCTGGAAACACAACACAGCCCAGAGAAAGCAGTCCAGGAGGTTTCTGGAGAGCGTGGAAGATAACTTCCTGACGCAGCTGGTTGGCGAGCCTACCAGGGGAGGTGCCCCGCTAGACCTTCTGTTCACTAACAGAGAAGGACTGGTGGGAGACGTGCTGGTCGGGGGCTGTCTTGGGCAGAGTGACCACAAAATGGTAGAGTTCTCGATACTTGGGGAAGTCAGGAAGGGGACCAGTAAAACCGCTGTCTTGGACTTCCAGAGGGTTGACTTTGAGCTGTTCAAGACACTGGTTGGCAGAGTCCCTTGGGAGGCGGTTCTGAAAGACAGAGGAGCCCAGGAGGGCTGGGCGCTCTTCAAGAAAGAAATCTTAATGGCTCAGGAGCAGTCTGTCCCCACGTGCCCAAAGACGAGCCAGCGCGGAAGAAGACCGGCCTGGCTGAGCAGAGAGCTGTGGCTCGAGCTTAGGAGTAAAAAGAGGGTTTATAATCTTTGGAAAAGAGGGCAGGACACTCAGGGGGACTACAAGGATGCTGCGAGGCAGTGCAGGGACAAAATCAGAAAGGCCAAAGCTCATCTGGAGCTCAATCTGGCCACTGCTGTTAAAGACAACAAAAAATGTTTTTATATCAATACCAAAAGGAGGACTAATGAGAATCTCCACCCTTTACTGGATGCGAGGGGAAACTTAGTAACCAGAGATGAGGAAAAAGCTGAGGTGCTTAATGCCTTCTTTGCCTCAGTCTTTAACAGCAAAACCAGTTGTTCTCTGGACGCCCAGTAACCTGAGCTGGTGGAAGGGGATGGGGAGCAGAATGTGGCCCTCACAATCCACGAGGAAATGGTTGGCGACTTGCTACAGCATTTGGATGTACGCAAGTCGATCGGGCCGGATGGGATCCACCCGAGGGTACTGAGAGAACTGGCGGAAGAGCTGGCCAAGCCGCTTTCCATCATTTATCGGCAGTCCTGGCTATCGGGGGAGGTCCCACTTGACTGGCGGCTAGCAAACGTGATGCCCATCTCCAAGAAGGGCCGGAGGGTAGACCCGGGGAACTCTAGGCCTGTTAGTTTAACATCAGTGCCAGGGAAGCTCATGGAGCAGATTATCTTGGCTGTCATCATGCGGCAGATGCAGGGCAAGCAGGCGATCAGGCCTAGTCAGCATGGGTTTATGAAGGGCAGGTCCTGCTTGATGAACCTGATCTCCTTCTATGACAAGGTGACACGCTTAGTGGATGAGGACGTGGTCTACCTTGATTTCAGTAAGGCATTTGACACCGATCCCCACAGCATTCTCACAGGAAACTGGCTGCTCATGGCTTGGACTGGCGTACACTTCGTATGGTTAAGAGCTGGCTGGATGGCCAGGCCCAGAGAGTTGTGGTGAATGGAGTCAAATCCAGTTGGAGGCCGGTCACTAGTGGAGTCCCCAAGGGCTCGGTACTGGGACCAGTCCTCTTTAACATCTTCATCGATGATCTGGACGAGGGGATCGAGTGCGCCCTCAGCAAGTTTGCAGACGACACCAAGTTAGGTACGTGTGTCGATCTGCTCGAGGGTAGGAAGGCTTTGCAGGAAGATCTGGATAGGCTGGACCGATGGGCCGAGGCCAATGGTATGAAGTTCAACAAGGCCAAGTGCCGGGTCCTGCACCTGGGGCACAACAACCCCAAACAGAGCTACAGGCTGGGAGATGAGTGGTTAGAAAGCTGCCTGTCAGAGAAGGACCTGGGAGTATTGGTTGATAGTCGGCTGAATATGACCCAGCAGTGTGCTCAGGTGGCCAAGAAGGCCAGCAGCATCCTGGCTTGCATAAGAAACAGCATGGCCAGCAGGTCCAGGGAAGTGATTGTCCCCCTGTACTCAGCTCTGGTGAGGCCGCACCTCGAGTACTGTGTTCAGTTTTGGGCCCCTCGCTACAAGAAGGACATGGAGGTGCTTGAGTGAGTCCAGAGAAGGGCTACGAAGCTGGTGAAGGGTCTGGAGAACAAGTCTTACGAGGAGCGGCTGAGGGAGCTGGGACTATTTAGCCTGGAGAAGGGGAGGCTCAGGGGCGACTTTATTGCACTCTACAGGTACCTGAAAGGAGGCTGTAGCGAGGTGGGGGTTGGTCTATTCTCCCACGTGCCTGGTGACAGGACGAGGGGGAATGGGCTAAAGTTGCGCCAGGGGAGGTTTAGGTTGGATATTAGGAAGAACTTCTTTACTGAACGGGTTGTTAGTCACTGGAATAGGCTGCCCAGGGAAGTGGTGGAGTCACCATCCCTGGAGGTCTTTAAAAGATGTTTAGATATAGAGCTTAGGAATATGGTTTAGCGGAAGATTTGTTAGCGTTAGGTCAGAGGTTGGACTCGGTGATCTTGGAGGTCTCTTCCAACCTAGACTAGTCTGTGATTCTGTGATTCTGTGATCCACTGGACCTGCAGTGTGCTTTACTACCAGCTTGGATATGCGACCCACGCTGGGTCTCACCATTTCCCAAGGTAAAGAGTCAGAATGGATCGTCGCCATGATAGACACCAGGGCCGACGTCACCATTTTAAGTAAGTCCGTGTGGTCAGCGCGTTGGCCTGTGGAATTGCCAATCTCATCGATTGCAGGGATTGGAGGCCATTCCACTCTTTATATGAGCTGGTATCCGGTCCAACTACGATTCCCGGAGGGACAACTAGTGAATCTTAAGGTCTACGTGATGCCACTGCCTGGGACATTGGAAGCCTTGATTGGCCGAGATGTCCTTAGATTGGAGCCATTCTGACTACGAACCCTTTTTAGTAATGGGCACTGGGGAGCAGTCGCCCAACCCACAGTTAATATGGATCACCGATGAGCCTGTGTGGGTTGACCAGTGGCCCATGACAGAAGAGCGACTGCAGATAGCAAAACAATTGGTGGCTGAACAGCTTGCGGCCGGACACATTAAACCTTCTGTTAGTCCATGGAATACTCCTATTTTTGTAATCCTGAAAAAGAGTGGGAAATGGCGCCTCCTGCATGATCTGCGAAAGGTAAATGAACAGATGCAATCTATGGGAGCCCTGCAGCCTGGAATGCCTTCTCCGGCTATGTTGCCCTATGGATGGCACATACTTATTGTGGACCTAAAGGACTGTTTCTTTACTATCCCTTTGCATCCTCAAGATACAGAGAGATTTGCCTTCTCCGTACCCGCGATTAATAAAGCGGCACCTGCCGATCGCTATGAATGGGTAGTCTTGCCGCAAGGCATGAAAAACTCACCTGCCTTGTGTCAATTATACGTGGATTGGGCGCTGCAGCCTCTAAGGAAACAATGGTCTAGTACAATTATTTGCCATTATATGGATGATATTCTCTGCTGTCAGCAAGAGCCATTTACGAAGGACTCATTGAAACAGGTAGTTGACACTCTATCTAATAAAGGACTTGTAATTGCCCCTGAGAAGGTGCAACGCACAGCCCCGTGGAAATATCTTGGGTGGTCTATAGCAGATGCAAAGATTCGCCCGCAGAAGACAGAGCTAGCGACCAAATTACGGACATTAACTGATGTGCCAACGTTGTTAGGAGACATCCAATGGGTGCACAATTGTGTTGGTATCTCCAATACGGACATTGCGCCTCTGACTGCACTTCTGCAAGGACACCATCCAGCTGATGCGATTACTTTGTTCGCAGCACAACAGACTGCGTTGCAACGAATTATACAGAAGCTACAAGGAGCGTGGATGAGTCGACGCATCTTGGAACTGCTTATCTCTCTATTATTGTGCAGTGCTGAGGACTCACCTTATGCAGTCATTTGCCAATGGCAAAACAAAAAGGGGGAATCTTCCTCCTTCTCCTCTATCTGTGACGTTAACAAATGTGATGGGGATGGGGATGTATTTAGAATTTTAGAGCGGGTATTTCTAAGTGTACAACCAAAAACTAGTATTCAAACATGGCCAGAAGAAGTGGGAGAGTTGGTAAGGAAAGGCAGAGCAAGAATTGTAGAAATGAGTGGACAAGAGCCCGATGATATTAGTATACCTGTTAACGCAGTCGATTTAGAGTGGTGGCTGCAAAATGCAACCCCCATACAGGAAGCTTTGTGGAGTTACGGGGGGAAAGTGCACTCACAGCAGCCAAAGAGAAGGCTATGGCAGTGGTGTAAGCATATTATAGAAGGACAGGATCAAGACTCTCTACAAACACTAGAATTGACTGTGGTGGTTTGGGCCCTAAATAACTGGCTGAATAATTCCCTGAATGTTGTGACAGATTCATTATATGTTGCTGGAGTAGTGCCGCGCCTAGAAGATGCCCTGCTTAGGGAGACAACTAACCCCTGTCTAGGGAGGCTATTCATTCAATTAAGGTCCACGCTCTCGCAGCGAAATAAGGCCTGTTGTGTTATACATGTGCAAAGTCATCAGTGGAATATCAGTTTTGGGCAGGGTAATCAGCTGGCTGACAGCCTGGTCAGTTCAGTGTGCCATGCACCCCCGATGGACAAATTTCAACAGGCTAGACAAAGTCATGATACCTTCCACCAGAATGCCAAAGGCCTAAGGAGGCAATTTGAGTTGACAGAAAACAAAGCTCGATCTATAGTTCAGGCCTGTCCAAAATGTGGGAACCATGGGCCAGGAATAGGACAAGGAGTTAACCCAAAAGGATTAAAGGCACTAGAGTTGTGGCAAATGGATGTCACGCATGTCCCAGAATTTGGCAGGCTAACATATGTGCATATAACAGTGGATACCTTTCCAAAAATGATATGGGCGACCACATTGCCGGTTGAAAAAGCGCATCATGTGTGTAAGCATCTACTTGCTTGCTTCGCAGTGTTAGGAGTCCCTGAGCAGATTAAGACAGATAATGGGCCTGCATATGTTAGTCAGAAAGTCAGGACATTTATTCTAAAATGGGGTGTCAAGCATGCAACAGGGATTCCACACTCACCGACAGGGCAAGGGCTCATAGAGTGTACTCATCAAGTCTTAAAAGACTATTTAAACAAGCAAAAAGGAGTAAAAACTGAGGCACAGCAAAGATTGTATCAAGTACTTTTCACCTTTAATTATCTGTGCCTGATGGGTGATCGAGAAGAACTGCCAGTGATGATACACCACCAGAATCTCAAGTTTAATAGAACAATGACTTTACCACAATTTAAAGTGATGTACAGAGATCCAGCCACCGGGATCTGGGAAGGGCCTGTTTTGGTTATTTTTAATGGTCGAGGCTATATGTGTGTCTCCACAGATCACAGACCAGTGTGGGTGCCTAGCTGAGCAGTGAAGCCTGTGCTGGATCGTTGGGATCAGTCCGGCAACCAAGATGATCAGAATCCTGGTTCTGGGGATAGTA
This sequence comes from Oxyura jamaicensis, assembly GCF_011077185.1. Classification (NCBI taxonomy): domain Eukaryota; kingdom Metazoa; phylum Chordata; class Aves; order Anseriformes; family Anatidae; genus Oxyura; species Oxyura jamaicensis. Next base: position 216,807 of record NW_023310688.1, on the reverse strand, counting down.
ATCCCGATAATGATGGCCCTCCATCACATTGAGCCTAGAGAGAATATGTGGGTCACCTGGGCAAATAAGACAGGGCTGTCTGCTTTTGCTTATCGCTTGCTTCGGCAACAGAGCCTTTTCGAACATGCTTGTTGAGAGTGCCTGGGTTTCACACTCGCTCCTTATCACAATGCATCTCTTTGGTGTAATCATACGAAACTATAATAGCGTCATTCCTTGTGCCAGGAGCAGCTCTGCTCGGCTGTGGGATCGACTGTGGAACAGACACCCCTAGGTGCACCCCGAGCATTTTCCTCGGAGGGGTCTCCACTCTCAGCCGCTCACCACGGGAGTAGACAAGGACCTCCTGAAGCCGCGGACAAATTATTTTAAGTGATATTTTCTTGTGGTATGAATGAGAAGTGCAAAAGGCCTCTTTGCGTGAGTGTGTGATTGTGCTGTGGGAGTGAGAAGCAGAATCGCTGTGAGGCACCATTCCTAGTGCTTAGTGACTTGTTGACTGATGTAGATTCTAGTAGGCGCGCTACTTTACAATTGTAATTTTGCATGTGATTTTTCACCCTGTTGTTTATTGCAATGTTTGCAGTGCTTGATAGAAAAATATATAGAAAGCATTTGGTTGGTTGAAAATAAAAAAGGGGAATTGTGGGAAAGGAATTCGCAGGTGGCTTTGTGCTGTTTCCCATGTCCTTGAATTAGAGATAATGAGGAAACAAGCTAGAGACGTGTGCACGGAGAAGCTAGACCAATGATAAGTTGTTGTCGGCGCGTGCTGTAGTTAGTTGCCTATATATACTCTGTTAGAACATGCAATAAAGGAGGACGATTATACTCGCATCAAGGTTGCATCGTTACTCCAGGACCGTCTCCCTTTCCAACAGTGGGGGGCAGCTGCTTGGGGATAGGCTGGGCATTGGTCAGTGGGTGGTGAGCAATTGCATTGTGCATCACTTGTTTTGTAAATATTATTATTATTATTTTAATTATTTTATTTTCTGTCCTAATAAACTGTCTCTATCTCAACCCACAGGCTTCAGTTTTACTAGTTTCTCTCCCCCATCCCAGAGAGGGAGGGGGGAGGGTGAGCGAACGGCTGTGTGGTGTTTAGCTGCCAGCCGGGTTAAACCACAACAGTACCCATTTCAATTTAATTTTCTTCTTGGCTTGATATTCACTCGTTGTTTTAAATTGAGTTATTTGGCCTCCCAAACATGAAGAAAATAGTATCCATCACAGTCCTTAAAAATCTTTAATGTACTTTAAAAATAGTTTAAAGAGTTTTTCTTCTCCTACTTATAGCAAATATAATGCTCTACTATGATTTTAAAAGTGTGGATGAATATTTGATGGACAAGTTGCTCAGTGTTTGAACAAACATGAAAAATTATTTTTCCATGGCATTATTCCTTTGCACTGTTGATTTATCTGGCAGCTACAGTTCAGGTCAATAAAATCTGCATAACAGCTCACTGTTTGAAAAGTTTTATTGGGGCTTTTTCTTAAATCCTCCACCTCTTAAATCTGGAGGTCTTGTTACCATAGGCACAGGCTCGAAAGAATCTAAGTGGCCCAGAAGTCTTAATGCCACTGACAGTCACTGGGATTTGCATGCTTTTGAAATATTTTATTCTGAATCTTATTATTCACATGCCAGGAGAAAAGAATAAAGTTAGGCTCATAAGGTGAAAATGATGCCAAGCAGCTTTTCACAAATTGGCATACCTTTCAAGTGTGACATCTGAGAACACTGATGTGTTCCCAGATGCAGTGCTGTGCATCCCATTGGGAAATAGGGTAGCTGCATTTTTCTGCCGTACAAAGTGTTTAACCTGTTAATGGTGTTGAATTCAATGTTACCCAGATGGACACCAAGAACTTGGGGGAAACACTTTTGCAGCCAAAGAAGCAAATGTGGTTTTAGGAGGTGGGTTTTTTTGTTTGTTTGTTTGTTTTGGTTTTGGTTTTGTTTTTTAATGGTGAGAGTTTGCTGCTGATTAGAGGTCTGGAGGTGTGGGAGGAGAAGCCAGTAGCAGAGTGCTGGAGACCCACATGCTTACACAAAGGTTGTGACCCCTGTGGAGGTCCTCATCATGCCACAAGCATTTTCTCATTTTAGTGAAAAAATCTTAGAGAAAATCTGCCCCCAAAGTCCTAGATTATGCAAAGGTGATGGTCCTGTAGAAAGTTTCATTCCCTCAGTTTGCCTCAGAAAGCATTAGTATGGAGAAAACCCAAGAATCCATTTTGTGACTATTTCTTACAAAGAAGCAGATCTCCCACATAGTCTGTCTAGCCTTTTGCCCAGGCTTTTGTGTGGGTTAAGGACAGCTGTTTGAAAGAGATCAGATCATTTCAAATCCTCCCTAGATCCTCTATGAAGTTACTTACAGTTGTGACTGGAGACATCGAAAGCGGTGGTACAGATGCCAGGATTTTCATCACTGTCTTTGGATCCAATGGGAATGCTGAGGAGATACAGCTGGAAAAAAAATCAGGTACAGTAACTGACATTTTTGTTGCTTAGAAGTGGATTGATAACAGATTCTGGTGTCAAGGTGAGAAACTTCTGGGGCTTGATCATGCTCCCACTGAAACTCATTGATTTTATTGATCTTGAACTGGGATCTTTTAAAGTGCTATTGTAATGTATTTAGCAGAGTGGAGGAAAGGCGTGCACTGTATAGCTAGGGAAATAATCTGGTGTCATTTGTAAGAATTTTGTCTAACCTGTTCCTCAATAGCTTTAAGAGATAAGAATTGCTAACAAAAATACGAATGGTGAAGTCCCCCTTCAACTCCAAGAGGAACTCTGGACATTGCATGAAAACCACAGGTACAATTTTTGCAGAATGTGTCTCTTGTGGGAAACAAGTGATTTAATTTAAACATTATTTAATGGCTGTGATGGGAATGTAACTGCATAATGAAAGAAAGACAAACCAACATGCACATACCTGCCTTGGGAAGGTCCTGGCTCTGCTCTGTCTGCTCTTCCTGTCTGCTGAGCCAGCTTGGGACCTGAAGCTGTGTGAGGGTTGCCAGAGCTGAGCTAGTAAGCTCCAGGCCCTGCTGAGAAGTGAGGCTTCTTAGTTTGGGCTCTGTGCCATGCTACATCAGCTGCCCAGTTTGGGAACTGGGACTGGCTTGTCTGCAGCTAGCATGAAAGGGGAACGTGACGATATCTGTCTGGGCAGATGTGGCCTTACTGTGCAGAGAGATGAAAACAGGGTGTGAACTGCATGGAGTGCTGCACTGCATGCTCTGATTTTTCTAAAAAGGTGAAATCTCATGTTTTCTGCAGCAGAAAGAGCTAACAAATGCTGTAACCCTAGTTTGACGCCAGCAGTTCTGCAAGCCAAAAAAACCTGCATGCTACCAATTCATTTCCTGAAGTTTTCCCATTCCGAACACCTTCCTCAGTACAGAAAGTTTTGGCATGCTGAAGAATGAGCATGGCACTAACCATCTTTTAGAGACAGACTTCATCATGCTTTAATTTAATTAGCTGATGACCTCTGATTTTGATGTTCTCAGCAAAGCACCTACAGAGTGTCAGGAGGGCTGGAGCATTTGGCCACACGATTCCAGCTCAGCTTGTGGAGGTGATGCTGGACTCTCCTCCCAGCTCAGGGTGATGCAGTTCCTCCACTGCAGCTTTGGGTACCATGTGTGGGCTGGGTAATTAAAGACAAGGCTCCCTGCATAGAGGTGTTTGCCGAGGGGATGTTTTACTTGCTGCTGTCACAGCAGAGTGGGTGTCTGGGCAAGCATGTTCAGCTAGGCTTGAATCCTTTGTGTGTTTAGTTGGTAACAAGCACCAGCCTTGTTTGCTCTGAGAGAAATGTAGCAGAGGTGCTACTGATGGAAAACCTCAGTGAGAAGCGTGGCTGAGTCACACAGGCAGCCAGAGCTCTGGGCTCTGCTCCCCACCGCAGAGACATCCCACGTGTGGACAACGCACCTGGGCTATCAGCGTGTCCCAGTATCAGAGGCATCCCCCTTCCAAGACCCCAGGCAATCCTACACTGGTCTGTCTGCCAGTGTTTTAAGGCCAACATTCAGTTCTGGTCAGTGGGAAAATTGACTGTGAATATTCACATTTAAAAGCAAAGAGAGTTCACATCTCAAAAGGGACTGAGGCAGCTTCAAGCCCTCAAAAGAGGGATCTCAGTTTTGCTCTCTGTGGCCAGGCAAGCAATATGCATAACTATATGGCCTATCAAAAACTTCCCATTTGTTTATCTGTGTGGGATGGATAAACTCTACTATAAGGATATGAAGACACAGTAAAGGATAGCCACACAGTTTGTGGGGTGTTAGTTGCCTGGGCTGTCTTCTGCCAGAAGAAGTTCTGTAAAAGATGATGGAAATTCATTGGGGTCATATAAAGAAGAAGGACATGTAAAAAACAGCTATTGATATGTTAATATCTTTGGGGATGTACTGGCACATCTCCACTAGCTAAAGGGGCTCTTTATCACACCTCAGACACCAAGAATACAGAGCTCTCATCATCTCTTTAGTATCCTGTGCAGAGGACATGCATGTGCCCATATTACTGATTTGCACACCACTTCCACGTGTCTTCATCCAGCTGTTAACAACAGAGGCTTCCCTGTTCTGCATGGAAATCTTACCAGCCTTTATGCGAAGGCTGGGCGAGAGCTGCTGCAAAGGCTCTTCCTCTTCACTGGGGCCATCCAGCGCCAACTCACTCACAGCAGTTTAGTGCATTACAAAGAACTGTCTGTCTAACCTGTTACAGATTTAAGGCAATTTTAGCTACATTACTATTATTGCCAAGACCTCTGGGCGATATAAATATCTATAAATGTAGACATGGCAGGAAAGCTAAATTAAATCCCTCAGATAAATGCTTCAGTGTCCTGGAAAAGGTAAGGTGCCAGACAGCTCATCTTGGTACTTCTTCCATTCTCATTTTTTTTTCAGGCTTCTGGTCATGTTCATATAAATTTGGGACAGAAATGTGCTCCTGGGTCACACAGTTTGTTACTTTAGCAATTGTTTCCATCTCATATAGTGACTTCTTGGAAGTAACAGATGAGTATCAGTCTTATGAACTGTAAACAGGACATTCACTGAAGATAAATGATGGCTTTTTTTTAATAACAGACTGTTTAGCTTGGAGTTGCTCAGCGTGGAAAGGAGTGGAGTGAGAGGTTTCAATGAAGCTTTGTAGGAAACAGTGATAGTAATGAAAACTGATCACAGGATCATGGGATAATTCAAGTTGGAAGGGTCACACCTTTTTCTGACATAGAAATGGTAATCAATTCAATCCAAGCACAAAAGCACATTCTCTTTCTCTTGGTGAAAGGCTGTCTTGGTATCCAGTACCACAGAGAGACAAAAAATGGAGGGGGGGGGGGTTCAAAGAGCAAACAATAACCCTTAATAACTAGAAATGGACTGGGACCAAAAGGCCTTATCCAAAAGCCTCCAGAAGAGGAGGGAAAACAATGCCTGGATGAAAACTGAGAAGCTCAAGCCAATCCTTGTTGCTAACATCTGCAGCCATGCAGGCTCAGATAATGGTGTGAGGATAATCACATTCATGCTGCAGGGTGTAATCTGAGCAGAGGTTGGTAAAGAAATATTTTTTTCTTCATATCCCTGGCCCTGCACAGCTGTAGGAAGCTGAATACATTGCCAAGAATGAGACAGCACCATTATGGATTATCTGTATTATGTCAGTGCCCACAGTTTGCAGAGCTCTCTCCAAATCTCTCAGAAGACTCAGGTCCCACCTTGTAACTCACTGACTCGGAGAGATTTGTGCAAAGAAGGAACCTCAGAAGCAGAGTGACATGTTGGTGCTTGGCAGACCCACAAACTTGGCTGCCCTTCTACCCTGCAAGGGCTATATTCCCATCTCTGAGGCTGCAGCAGGTCTGCCAGAGTACCTGGGAGCAAACTGGTAGGCACACTTGCTCTGAACAGAGTAATATTGAGCCTCAGGCAAAATGGGCAGTGGAGCAAGGGTTTCAAGGGTTTCTTCTTGGCATCATTAACATTAAGAGAGAGGTAGGGTAGCTGCAGTCCTGGCCAGTATAATATCTTCTTCAAGAAGCATATGTTAGCTGCTTTTCCCTTTTCCTTCTTTCTGCTGATTGCTATGGATAAGCAGTTCCCACACCTCCTTGTGAAGCCTCTCCGTGCTTGAGAAACAGGAGAAAAACAGCAAAAGACTTGCTTTTATTCATTTCCTCCCTTTTTCCATTCATTGTCTCATGTTTTTTTCCTGCAGGACTTCAGCCCAAAAAAAAGGGGAGCAAGGGCAAAAGCAGGGCTGTACAACTGTATTGCAGGCTTTGCTGAGACACTCCTTCCCTGCAAAAGAGCCTTGGCTTGCCACCAGGCACCTGAACTATTTTCTGGTCCTGGTGTTTTATCCCCAGCTCTGCAGTCCCCTGCCCTGCTCTGACCCCATGGGAGAGTGGTTACCCCTCTGCCAGGCAGGTCTGGACTGGGTGGGAAATATCCAGATAATCCATCATTTCAGGCAAAGTATCATATCTCTCCCTTTCTCTTCTTCTCTTCTTCTAACATGCAGGCCAATTTCTTTCTTTTCCTGTTCATAAAAGCAAAGTGTCATTTTCTTCCTGAGTTTTGAATACAGCATGCAAAATGGCTTCGACTGCTTTTGTTGATTGTATTTTTCCCTAGCGTCCTATCTTGCAAAAAAGCTCTGTGCTTGTGCTTGCCTTTATCTTCTCTACCCACCACCAGTTCCATGTAAACAGCAGTTATGTTTGGGTAGTAAAATGTAGTTTCCTTGTTATAGGCCCTATAATTGTATTTCTAAGATAGAGATAGAGTAACGTGCCAATTCTACACAATCAGAAGTCATTAAGGGAGGAAAGCATCTCTACCACGTTTATTTAACATACTCTTTCTGGAGTAAAAATCCTGCTGGATTGCTGTAGCTTAACTTTTTTATAAGAATAGGTAAAAACCCAATGACTTAACCCATGGCCAGAAACAATAGTACATTTTTTTTTAATTGGCTCCTTTATTCTTTTGGCTTCTCTGAAACTGTCTTTCATTTTCCCATAAATAAGTTCCTAAACACTGGTCCTAGGTGGCCACCAGTTTTCCAGTGCAGCGATGAACTGCTGTTCACCTACCGCAGTCTACAAAGCTTTGCTGTGGTACAGCACTTTCTTGTACTTGAGCATTACCACTTCTAACTTTTGTCATAGTGACTCTTGTGCAGCTTTCCAAAGCAGTAGACCTTCAGCATATGTCTTCCAAATAGATGCCACAGACACATTTTTTTCTCTGTGTCTGTGGAATAACTTAATCTGTTCTCTTATTTGATTCCATCATCTTAGTCAAGCTCCCTTTGCCTGCTCCCTTGTACCTTCCCCTGAGTTTTATAAATTGTATTCATATAAAGTGAAATCATATAAAGCTAATTCACCCAGGGACATTCCAGATCTTGCGGTCATGTATTAGCAATAGTTCAAAGGCAAGGGATGGCACCTCTAGTGACAGGTAGCATATCCCATGTTCCTCTCACCAGTTCTGTCCAGCTGTTCCAACACCTCAACCTGCTGGACTGTCCCACCCAAAGTGAGGCTTTCCCAGAGATGTGGGCAAAACGTACTCTCATTTGGACACAGCTGATGGATTTATAGCCCTCTGATAGCTGTACAGAAGCAACTGGTGGACCACTTGTGCAACTCTTTGAGAAAAAGATTTGAGAAACTTTTGAAAACTCTACCCGTAGTTTGTTTTTCTTAGAGAAATAGAGGATCTCCTCGCTCCAGTGATATGTAGAGAACTTTATTTATTAGCTTTTGTTCCCACCTTCCCTGCAAAGGTAAACACAGCATTGGCATTCGCAGGCAGCGAGTTGGGACAGGAGTGCTCTGGAGGAGGAGAGGAAGGATTTGTGTTCTCTGATTTGTATTCCAGCCTTGAAAACTTATGTAGCTTGGTGTGACATGAAAACTGATTTAAGTCCATTTCTGTCAAAAGTGCATATTAAAACTGCATAATGAAATACTTGTGGAGGTAGTGCTAAACTCTCAGACAGATGGTTCATAGTTAATGCTAACTAGAACAGTGAAATGAGAAGCTAGATTAAGCTATCAACCCCGTAATTAACCATTTGTTGCCCCATTTATCATTTATATCAAGACTTCAATTGCACCAAAAAGTGGCAATAAGATTTAAATGCATAACTTAATCTATGAGAGGGATGAGCCTGGCCAGAGTAAATACTACTGATTAATGCTATTATTGCTACTGCTACTTATATTTATGTACCCTTGTATGACATTTTATAGATATGGTGCTACACTTTGCAAACAGAAAACCCTTCCACTCAAACACGGCACTTTGAAGAGCTGGAGCATGCACAGAAAGATGTGATGAAAGCTCTCCAAAGCTGAGCAAGTTTCTGATCTCACCACTGCTGGGAGAGACATGAAGTTTGGATATTTTCCTCTGACCTATTGCTGAATTTCATATTCTGCCACATCAAGCTATGACAACGCTGCTCAGTGTTTCTGAAAAATCAGAGAATAGGTGACTTCTAATTAGGGGACATTAAAATCAATGCTTGGGAAGCTCCTCCTGGGCTAGCCAGTTCCTCAGGCCATGTGATGATTTCACCTGCTGCCCAGTGCCTTAGACAGGGAATTGAAAAGCTAGGAATAAAAAGGGATGAGAGCTTTCCGAGTGAAATAACAGGAACTGTCAGACTGTTGAATTCTGCAGAGCTGGTTCTCTTGGAATTTTAATGTTACTTCATGCTGTCAAAGCCAGGCAGATAAGAAGCTGTCTTAATGAAGCACTAATTGTATTGCATTCAAACATTACCAGTAATCCTGAATGTGGGACTCTGTCTTTATTCTGTTCTTTTTCCTTTATATGAAAGAGTTTAAGACAATTTGAGACAATTCATTATAGCTGAAGCTGATTGTTGTTCTTTGCCACAAAGAACCATAAAAAGTGTGGTTGAGTCTTTAAAGATGAAATCCAGGACCTACTTATTTTGGTGTTAGCAGGGTGTGAACCCCTGGGGAGCATATTTTTTATTGCAGCTTGGAGAAGCCTGGCTAGACGTAAATCAAATGAATGGACATGTCAAACCTTCCTGTTACAGCATACAACATGCTATTAATTTCAAGTTGCTGGCTTAAAGTTCCTGGCAGCTGCAATATTTGCTCAGCTACAAAGCAAATTATCAGCATTTTATTCATGCACACTGCTCCCACTTTTCATGTTTTATAGGTGTTCTACAGCACGGTTAAAATCCATGCATAATTAGTGATAATACTTAGGCTTAAAAGCATGCAGGATGTCCACAGTCAGTTTTAAGTATCCTAAAAAATAGTTTATATGAAATGTAAAGCAGAAGTTTCATTGCCAAGCAGCAGCTCAGTCTTCTGAGGAACAGACAGAAAGCAAACATAGTCCCAGCTCAACTCCCTGAGGTGAGTTTCTTGACCCTTGTGATCCAAATCACAATCCTGCATCAGCCTGCATGTATGTGCAGCACCCACAAACATCTCCTTCTAGGATGGGATTCATTTTTGTGCCCTTTTAGTCACTGAAAAGCTACATTCAGCTTTTGCCTTTTCTACCAAACTATTTAGGGCTCTTCTAGTCAGCAGGGAGACATCTGAGAGAGGGAGGGGTGCCTTGAACGTCTGTTTACCTGCCCCGGCTTGGACAACAGCACCTTAGTGGGATTCCTGGCTTCCCTGACCGCCGGCCATCAGGAGCGATGTGCTGGGGCTGGACACCTGTGCTAGGTCAGGTAGCAATGTAACCATGCCAGGATTTAGCAGCCAGCCTGCAACAGGCCTCCTGTTCCCTCTGCATCCCTTGCTGTGATCTCCCCAGAGCCAACAAAGCTCACAAAACAAATCTCTTGCTCCAGCCTGCCTGCTCCACTGTGGACACAACCCCCCCCCCCCCGAACAAGAGGCTGCTCTCTGTCTGTGCTAACACATCTAAGGCACACATCCCAGCTGAGGATGGGGAGAGAATTTTGCTCCGGCAGTTTTAGTAGCCAGACAGTTTTTCCTAGATGGCATCTGGAGCATTGGGCGGGTTGTTTGTGAGAGGTCTGATCTCTTGGGCTGCAAGGGTGCTCCAGCTGGCAGCTCTAATCTGCTCCTACCCCCTGCTGCTTCCCTGCAAGCTTTGCTCAGGATGTTTTGCTACTGACAGCATCCCTGTCATTCTTGAGCAGGGCAAAGGTAGAGCTGGCTGAATTTTTTCCTGCAAAGAGTTTATGCACCCAGATGAAACAACAACAACAAAACATTTTCAGTCAATGTGAGGTTATTCATGATTTAAATTTTCAAATTTTAGACAAAGAAGTTTCCAGGTTGGACTCCCAAGATGATGAAGTCATTGTTCATGCACCCTTGAGAGAAGAGACCTCCTTCTGCTCTGTACCCCAGCAGAGGGGCACCGGCTAGGCTGGTGGAGACCTGAGGTGGTGAGACCAGGTGGACACCTGGGTCAAAGCAGGGATTTGAGTCAACATCTCTTGGCTCACGGAGCAGTTCTCTGACCAGAAGTAGTGTCACTGGTTGTGAACAAGCATCCTTTTAGAAAACTGGGGAAGCTTCAACAATGTGAAATATCCTGTCGCTCTGGGATGAAGGTGCTGTGTGACAGGACCCTGCATAGCATCAGGCAGAGAGAAAACCCCAGATGAGTGTCCTACCCACAGAACCATACAACACACTCATAGCACTGCTTTAGCTTCAGAGCAGCTTCTGCCCTCTTAAAAAAATGATTGCTATAACCTGGAACTATATTCTTCTTTGGAACTGCTGAATGCTCTAGCAAAGCTTGGTTGGGGTCAGCAGAAGGCCATAGACTGGGACACATGCAGTTTGAGGACAGAATTTAAGTATATTTTCTCTTAAGCTTTATAAATTTCTTTGGCTGATATATGAGAACATAGCAGGTCATGAAGATAGTCAAGGGCTGAAGCCTATGACATGCTAGGAGAGGCTAAGGTAGATCAGGCTTCTAAGCCTTAAGAAGAAAAGGCTAAGGGAGAATCCAATTGCAGACTTCTGCTACTTGAAAGGAGGGCACAAAGACAGAGAATTCAGTCTCTTCTCAGAGGTGAGCAGTGAAAGGGCATGAGTCAAGGGACACAAGTTGCAGCAAGGAAAATCCTCATCAGATGTAAGGAGGAAGGTCTTCATAACAAGACTTGCGGAGTCTTGGGATGGGGTCCAGAGTACTGGGGAATCTCTGTTCTTGAAAATTTTCAAAACTCAGCTGGACATGGCCTTTCAGTTAGCCCTGCTTGGAGCAGGAGGTGGGACTAGACACCCCCACATGTCCCTTTTAACTTAACTCTCCACAGTTCCATGATTTTTCTCTTCCTAATATCATGTCACACTTCACTGACACGTCTTTCCATGGCCTTTGCAGAGATGTGCATTGCAAGATATTGTTTCTTTATATACTGCTTTACTTAGGTATGGTCTCTGTTTCTGGTAACACAATGTGATGGTAACACAAATGGTACTTTCCATCCCTGTCTCTTCCCTTCACTCCAGCTCCCCCAGTTTAGTGACAAGTTACTGCCATAGTTTTGCTGTAGGCAAGTGCAATGTCTTTTTCCCATTAGACTGATGCTCTGCAGAAGCCCAGTTTGACCAAGACATGGAAAGGCAGGTATTTTATTTGCTATTTGCTGGAGTAGCTCTCTTTCTTTTTCTAAACAGGTCCTTATTCTGTTCTTACCACCACTCCTGACAGGGACACATGAGACAGTATGACTAATATCTGTTGCATGTTGTTTGTTCTATCACCTTTTCCCAGAGGGAAAAGCATGTGAAAGCATTAAGTTCTCCTGGCCTAATTTTTCCTTGTGCATTTCCTTAACTTGTTTGGGGTTGGTTTGCATATGTCTACAATGATTGCTGTGTGTTTGCACAGAAGAGGCAGGTGAAAGAAAGGTACTGTGTACTTCAGGGAGAGCTTAATGAGGTTTTTAAAAACTCTCTGTTCCTCCTTCTTTGGAGTTAATAGCATACAGACATCCAGGAAAGGTCTGACTCTCATAGAGATGAGCTCTGCCCATAGCTTAGGTCAGATCAAATTTCTTCTTATGCTTTAGCCCAGGCATGGAAAGGTCCGATATTATGAAGACTGTTTCTCAGGACAAGTCACCACAGCAAATGTTGTCCATGAGAGAGAGCTCAGTTTATCCTGGAAGAACTCAGTACAGGTTTTCAAACTGTGACCAAGCTCTATCCATGTTATACCACACTGTGTACTTTATAAATTTAATATTTGCTCTCCTTCAAACTGTAGCTGTAGTTTATTTCCTTTATTTTGGCTCTTCACAGATAGTCATGAAGAACCCAACTAATCAAGGAGTGGCCACATTTTCTTATGGTGAATGGCTGTCAAAGGTGAAAAATGCCATGGGAAGTCTTGTGTGCAAGATGCCAGCCATGATAAATGACAAGCAGATGATGGAGGACACAACGTACACTATTCAGGTTAAAACCAGTGATATTGGAGGTATGTCTATGGTGGATATTTTATGACTTTTCTAGTATGAAGCTCATTTTTTAGCAATGGAAAACATCTGATTAATTAGAAGCTATGTTAAGAAAAGCATAATCTAACCCTACTGTGCTGGAACAGTCATTTCGGCTGTCTGTTCATCTTAGCAATGTTATTCTATGGGATTTGTTCTCATCTGAGCAGTGGACATGAAACGTTTAGACACAAAGTCTAGATTTGACTGCTCACTGCTTCCTCTGAAGAAGCCTTAATCATAAGGTATTGCCAGACCATGCTGAGGAGCCTTTTCCTTTTTGGTCAGGTTCAATGACCACATAGGGTGGACAAACAGGCTAATGTCAAAGCTTCTGGGCTCTGGGTTTTGGGTTGGCACCATCAGCTTTGTCCAAAGAGGATGAAAGTAATTCACTCTCTCTTTTAAAGTGTTTTGAAACCATTTATCTCTAGCCATGAAAAATAATCCCTAAATGCATATAGAAGAGGTAAAAGCTGCAGAGCTTCAAGAGACAAGAAATGGGATTTGTGTCATTTCCTGGGATCACTGCCTCTTTTCATGAGAACTTCTGTCAGGTTGCTGAGTGAAAGCTACAACCATGTACACAGTTGTCTCATGCTAGCCTGGGGCATGTTGCACATTATCTTGCTGAGAACTTGTCTGAAATGTTGACCCTCTAAGGGTATTCTGCCACACCAATTCACATATCACCTGATCTCCACCCCTTTCTCTATCTTCTATCTCTCTTTTAAATTTACCAGTGGTCATTTATGCGGCTTGTGAGGTTTTAGCTGAGAATATCAAAATTCCCCTGGCAAAGTGTCTTAGTGCTACCTCACCACTTTTTATCTGTCTATCTGCTCTGCCTGCTGCTCATCTGAAAAACATGTAGTGAAAGACTAAAAACAAAAGAGAGTAAGACTTGCTTATGTATCTGGCAGTCCATCTAGTATAACGGTAGATTTTTCTGTGACATTTTGTGAAATTCAGCCCTAGCACACAAAGGTGATAGAAATGAAAATGAGAGGAGAATGGAAGATGACAGCAACAGGAGACAGATCTGCCCTTCCCATTGAATGAGGGATGACGGGTATTAATCATGAAGCATTTTATTTCATTATGAGCAGTGACAACCAGTAGGAAGGAGCAGATTTCAGAGAGATTTTAGAGTCTGTTTACGATTAGATCAAACAGCTCACTGACATAATGCTGAACTTTATCCAGCTTATCTAAAGAGGGTACAAGTCATGAACCATCTCCCCTCTTTGATCATTATGTATTCCATGATTACTCCTGGTTCGACCAATTGAGAAGAAAAGACCTTTTATCCTTGACAGTCAATTTAAACATGTTATATCATTTCCTGATATGCTGATATTGTCTAGGGACAGCAATACTCCACTGTGAATAGAATCAACAGTATTTATTTCTAGGTATAATTTTTTTCTCTGCAATTGCTTTCAACTTTCCAGTCCATCAGAGACAATGAAAAAAAAAAAAGAAAGAAAACGCAGAATTGGATTTGTCACTCCAAAAATTGTACTTCTGATCTTAACTCCTAGGGTAAATTCTTTCTGGACAATTCATGCAGGAGGGTATTCTTAACCAGTGGGCTGAAGCATCCTCCAGAGTATCCTTCTCACTCCTTCATCAGATTCAGAGTTACAGTTTGGCTTTCCAGAAGTCATTTACCTTGGACAGGTTGGAGAGCTGGGTGATCACCAACCGCATGAAGTTTAACAAAAGCAAGTGCCGGATCCTGCACCTGGGATGGGGCAACCCTGGCTATACATACAGACTGGGCGACGAGACGCTGGAGAGCAGCCCCGCAGAGAGGGATCTGGGGGTCGTGGTTGACAGCAAGCTGAATATGAGCCAGCAGTGTGCCCTGGCAGCCAGGAGGGCCAACCGTATCCTGGGGTGCATCAAGCACAGCATTGCTAGTCAGTTGAGGAAAGTGATTGTCCTGCTCTACTCTGCGCTGGTGCGGCCTCACCTGGAGTACTGTGTGCAGTTCTGGGCACCACAGTACAAAAAGGACATTCAGCTGTTGGAGAGTGTCTAGAGGAGGGCAACGAAGATGGTGAAGGGCCTAGAGGGGAAGACATATGAGGAGTGGCTGAGGTTACTAGGCATGTTCAGCCTGGAGAAGAGGAGGCTGAGGGGGGACCTCATCGCGGTCTACAACTTTCTCGTGAGGGGGAGTGGAGAGGCAGGAGACCTTTTCTCCATAAACACCAGTGATAGGGCCCTTGGGAACGGGGTGAAGCTGAGGCAGGGGAAGTTTAGACTAGACATCAGGAGGAGGTTCTTAACCGAGAGGTTGGTTGCGCACTGGAACAGGCTCGCCAGTGAAGTAGTCACTTCACCAAGACTGTCTGAATTTAAGAAGAGATTGGACTGTGCACTTAGTCACATGGTCTAAACTTTTGGGTAGACCTGTGCGGTAGCAGGAGTTGGACTTGATGATCCTTATGGGTCCCTTCCAACTCGGGATATTCTATGATTCTATGATTGGATGACCACATAACATACAGAGGCTGTATCAGTGAAAAGCTTCTCCTGCAAACAGACCAAATCCTGTCTCAAAGTTCAAAGGCCACCAGCTGTACCTCAGATGGCAGCTCTCAGAATACATACAGATAAGGGGAGAAGAGCTTGTTACATCAGACACATCCTAAGCCAGATGGGGAATCCTCGGTTTAAACCGAGATCTGGATTTACTTTTGATCTTGTAAGAGAAGTAAAACACAATCTCATTTTCTTCAAGGTATGACCCACAGATACAGCTGGAGCATGTGAAATGGCACAGAAATGTCCTTGCCTTTTAATGTTTACTTATGCAGCCTTTCTGTGTTCTATATACAGGCATTATACACATGGTAATGCAATAAAGACTGAGGAAGAATAAATCCTGCTTTCTCATTTTCCAAGCATTATCGAAGCAGGAGGTTTTTATCTCTGCTGTTATAAGATTAATTAGTATGTTGTCAGCTCAGCTATAGCCTACAAATTACATAATTTAAGACAGTTGGTGTCAGTTCCTAGTGCTGTATCCAAGACTCTGTTAAGTCAAAAGGACATTATTTGGCCTCAGAAGGCTATGACTCAAATCCAGTTTTGTTAAAAGCTATGTAACTGCTCAGTAAGAATCATAAAATTATAGGCACTTTTGTTGGAAGGGGCCTCTGGAGGTTATTTTATCCAGTTTCCACCTCAAAGCACTATTGCCATCACTAGGCTGGACCAGCCAAGGTTCTGCCCATCTGATCTTGGACGCTTCCAGGGATGATGGTGCCACCACCTCCCCAAGCACCAGTTCCAGACTGTGGGAAAAGAATTCGCAGGTGGCTTTGCCCTGCTTCCCACGTCCTTGTATTAGAGATAATGAGGAAACAAGCTAGAGACAAGTGCATGGAGAAGCTAGACCAATTATAAGTTGTTATCGGCGCATGCTGTAGTTAGTTGCCTATATATACTCTGTGAGAACCTGCAATAAAGGAGGACGATTGTACTCGCATCGAGGTTGCATCGTTACTCCGGTCCGTTTCCCTTTCCAACAACATCTGGTAGCAGAGGATGGTTACGCACCAGACAGTCCAGTGCGACTAAGTCTCCGAGACTGCGGTAAGCAGCTAGAGGAGGAGGGGACTGGGAAAATAAACGGCTGAGAGGGTGCTGCTTGGCAGACACGGGTCAGGGTCGCTCCCTACCTCTCAGGGGAAGCACAGCCATGGAAGTGGAGGCTGGTGCATTGTTGCTCGCTGGAATCCTCTCTAAGAGAGGTATCGAGACAACGGAAAGAAACTGATCAAATTGATCAAGTTGGGACAACGATGGGGACATTTTAGAGAGACTGCCTTGCTGTTCCCTGTTACGGAATGGCGGGAGTTCGGGAATATCATGTGGGAAAGGACTATAACAGGGTATTCAAAAGATGAAAAGGAAGTGAAAACTGTCTGCGAGTTGTGACGAATGGTATTAGAGACATTAAAGGCTATGGAGGCGGAGAAGGAGGTTGCCTGCGCCGCGGCCCAGATGTCAACACTAGGAGCGGCAGCCCTTGCAGAACTGTTGCTGACTTTTAACACGCATTGCGGGCGAGAACTCTGGGGATGCCCCTCTAAATCATGCGGAAGTCCCGCCGGACCCACCATTGGGCACGGAAAAGACGGAAGTTGGCGGGGCCAGGTCAAAGCAGAGATCTGAGCCGCTTGCGGAAGTAACACCCCAGGACACCCAGGGGGGATGTCCTGCACCACCCACAGGAGAGGGAGGAGAGGCGTGCCGACCTCCACCCTCGGCTCCGCCGCTGCTGCCCCCTCGCCACTCCCTGGTCGGCCCCGAGCCTCCCTCTCTGCTTTGCTCCGCTGCGTCCACCGAACCGAGCGGCTCTGCCGCTGTCGCTACCCCCCACCTCCGGGCCGCCCCCCCACCCCCCCCCTCAGCCCGCCAGTCTGTCTGCTGGCGCTGCCGACGGCAGCCTGGCCAAGGCTTCAAACCTCCTACCCCAGATTTGTGATAACTCCTTTTTGTTTCTAACAAAAAAAAAAAAAAAAAAAAAAAAAAAAAAAAAGAGAGAGAGAGAGAAAGAAAAAAGGAAAGAAAGGAGGGAAAAAGAGACAAAAAGAAAAGAAAAAAAAAGAAAAAAGAGAAAACCAGGGGAAACTGGTTACAAGATACCAAGAGGAGGAATGTTTGAGTGTGGAGCCAACTTTTCTGGAGAGATCCTGGAATGAATCACAGAATCACAGAATCACAGAATTTCTAGGTTGGAAGAGACCTC
>NW_023310688.1:154582-189480 GCF_011077185.1 Oxyura jamaicensis | reverse complement strand
TTTCTCTGGGCTGTGTTGTGCTTCCAGGATATGTCAGGGAAGTTGAATGATTATCTTGAAGAAGTGGTAGCTTTGTCTAAACGTTTTCAGCCCCCCTGACTTTGTCTCTGCATTGTGTTTTGAATGGAGCTATGGGAAATACAGTCTGTGTGGCCCAAAGTGGATTTACGATACAGTTGTATAAGAAAGGTTTGGCAGGCACTTAGAGTTTTCAAAGCTAGAATACTAAACCAAGGGCAGCAGACACTGAGTTTCTTTGTAAGTCAGATTTGGGTTTGATTATCTTATTTTTATTTGCTAAAATTTAAGGTCATCAGTTCTGACATAGCAATGAACATCTGCCCACATGGAGTCAAGTTTCTTTCTATGAATCTGCTTTCTTATTGTGGCATCAAAAATAAAAAGGAATAAGACGATAGTTCATAATTTTGGTCAAACTATAAATAGTACCCTGTAAAACTGTGGTAACGCCTTCAGCTAAAATGTTCATAAGGTCATTTCAGGTGATGGTATAGACTTGAATTCTCAAGAAATCATGAAAATCAACAACACTTCTGTTTTCTACTGCAAAATATGGGCAGTAATGGGCATATGAAATTCAATATCAGGTAATAAAGATAATCTTAAAATACTTTCCATACACGTACATGAGAAGGGCTGGGAGTTGTATGATAAACTGGGACTTTTTCCATTGGTTCAACTTGGACAGTATTTTGAGAAACAGGAGTATAGGAGATAGCTAATGGGAAAGGGAAATGGGGAGTGGGCCTCAAAATGCCACAGTGTTTTGGCTGATAATCTGCATTTTGCTTTCAAATCCATTGGGAGTAAATATTTGTGCTTCCTATTAATGCTGTTATCATCACACTCACCATACCTTGACCCCAAGGCAAAGTGCTCCAGCTGTATTTGGGGGATGGGCTCCAAGGGCTTGCTTGTTAGCTACCATGAGGTGTCCTCTTAGGATCCTGCACATATTCACTGAAATTTGATGACTGTGCCTGGAGAAAGCCGAGCATCACTGCAGCTGCCTCCAGCCTGCCTTTGATGCCTTCATTTCCACACATTTGGAGGCTGGGTGTCAGCCCTGCATGGCAGGACAGCTCGTGACAATGTGCTTTGCTCTGTCTTCCACGAGCAGGCACGGACACCAGCATGTCTTTGATTCTGTTTGGGGAGAACAGGGACAGCGGGATCCTTGCCCTGAAGGAGTCCAACAAGTCCAACAAGTTCGAGAGGAACCAGATGGATGAATTCAACTTCTCCAACATACTGAGCCTGGGAGATCTCTGCAAAGTGCGGATCTGACACGACAACAAAGGTCAGGACAGTGACACAGGGTGGAGAGGCTGGGACAGCTGCTGGGACAACCTGCCAGGAGGGGCAGCCACCTCCATGGCCATGGGACAGGCTGAGGGCACCGTTCCCTGCTCTGCTGCAGACTGGGTAACCTCAAGGATTTTCCTTGGACCCTTTGTCACAGCTCATCTAGACATGTGCTCTTCATGCCAGTCTGTCTCCTGTGTGCTGGTGTAGGAGCTGCTCAAACAGGTCGCCAGCTTCCCTCAGAGCATACAGCCAATGCTGCAGCACAGATAATGATATCTCCTCCAAAGAACAGGCATCCAGCCTGCTATCCCAACACAGCAACTCAATTAATGAAATACTTTTGTCACAGGCCAGTATGGCACTTTTCTCGCAATTTAATGCTATCTGCCTGACACTGACACATGGGGTAATGCAGCCTGACATAGCATGGTGAGCTTTAGAAGATAAAGATCTCTCTCTGTCTTTATTAAAATCAGTACATCATACAGTGGGTGTGCAGTGCCTTGCTGAGAGAGATGCTGACGTTTCCCTGCTGCTGGACACACTAACTGGTTTCACAAACAACAGCAGTGCTTTGTACTGCAGTCATAGTCATTTGTGTTGTTCAGGTACCAGGCAGCATCTTGTAACAAAGGCATCAACCCCACTGCTGTGAAGACATCTCATCTCATCCCTACCCAGCTGACTTCTTTGTCTAAAGGAGGTGATTTTGAATTAACAATGAATGGGTTGCTAACGGCAGGCCCTTGCTGCAGCCCAAAGGTGAAGCTTGATGGCTCCCACAGACCCACCAAATCAGTGTTAACTAGGTGGTTTGAGAGCTGGTTTTACTTGATTTTAGTTGCCGAAACACTTATTCTTTAAATCTGCTGTTTAGATGCTGAAATAGAAATGGCTATCAAAATCCCCACTGGAGTTTTAGCTCAGCAAACAGGCATCTCTGCAGTTGCAAGGGTGGTTTCGATGTCATTCTGAGAGCAGCAAGAAATCAACAAGGACTTGCAGATTCCTCTTTAAATATATTACCAGCTAAAATTTCTACAATGAGAGTGTTTTCCTCCTCCTGGCTCCCAGTGGTCGATCATGCTAACAGAATGAAATATATCCACTAGATCAGAGCTGAACCTCAGGGCTCAGGCACATGAACGGGCTGGGACGTAGGAAGGCAAGGACTGGGTCAGACCAAGGGGCTGTTGAGCCCAGCAGCTGTTTCCAACAGCAGCTATCACGGGGTGCCTGAGGAAAAGAAGGAACTGAGCAAGCACGTGTAATCCTGCCTCATCTTCCACATCTCACTCTGCATCCCTCAGGGAGTCTCCTGCACTGGTTATCATTTTTTGTCCGTTATGTAACATGCAGTGAATTTTCTCATTCATGTGCTTGTCCAGACTCTGCAGGAGATATTTAGCACCCACAGCATCCCACAGCAGTGAGTCCCCCAAGTCTGCTCTCTGCTGTGTGATGAGCAACTCCTCTTTATCTTGCATAGGACACCTGCTGCCTTTTCCTTCTTGAACAAGTGATCATGGTTCAACTTCTCCTTGCTAATGGTGATTTTATTGCTGCAGGCTGGGAAGCTACCACTTGGCAGCTGAGCTATGGTAATTGCTTTTTACATGCTCTTGGTTGGTGGCAAAGAGAGGTAACAGAGCTCTGGGCTAAGCAGTAAATAGTCTCAATTAGTTTAATTTTGCTGTTAGCTAAGAGTATGTAGCCACATAGTCACCACAAACCAGCTAAAATAGTAAACCATGTGTCCAGAACCTGGAAAAATAGTGCATATTTATGAATATAAGTACACTTTGCAACCTCATATTCTCTTTCCTTATTTCCCTCATGTCTCTGGTTTCCATTTATAAATAATATTTAGTAGGGCTTTTACCAGACCTAGCTCACTGTGGGGTTAAGCCTTGGACAAACAATGTGCTCAGGTTTTGTTCAGCATAAATGTAGTTGTTTGTTCCCTCGGTAATATGGACAAATGTAGTTTAAATCATAACATGTTGTCTTCATTGTTCTTGCATTAGTCATGTGAAAGGCATATCCTATCTACAACTTCACACAATGAAGCATGACAGTTTGTTGTGTGTGTAGAGTATTTATTACTGCTGGGATCCCAGGCCATATCTGTCCTTTGCATACATGCCTGCTCTCTATATATAATTTATATAGATTGACTTTTCCACTGGTTAGAAATTCCTGGCTCCATTTTTTGGAAAGGAGTAGCGAGGTCAGGGGTCAAAGGTCATGTATGGTTTTCATCAGATGCTTGGGGGACTTTGGGTATTAAACAGAAATATGCTTATATTTACCATTACTTTCAAGCATCAGATTTTGCTCATTCTTTCCTTATTTTTTTTTCTATTTTGGCCTAAATGGTTCTCTGCCAATGTTCTGTGGAAAACAGCCTCACACTGGACTATCCCATTGCTCCTCACAGGCTGAATACTTGGAATGTGGATGATGTTCTTCCCCTAAATTTCTTTATAATCAGCCTTAATGGCAGCATCAACTTGTTTTGACTCATATTAGGTGCTACTAGTGTAGCCCATAGGCTAGTTAAGGGAACAGCTAAGCAATAGGTCTTCTTTTTCCTTTAAAAATAACATGGTCCCAGCAATAGGTGAAACAGGTGGCCCCCATTTGAGGGTAAAATTCACCTAAATGACTTGCCTAAGGTGGTTGCTCGATTTAACCCAGCCGGCAGCTAAGCACCACCACACAGCCGTTTGCTCACCCTCCCCCTTCCCTCTCTGGGATGGGGGATAGAAACAGGAAAGTGAAGCCTGTGGGTTGAGATAAAGACAGTTTATTAAGACAGGAAAATAATAATAATGATAATGGTACTACTACTAATGATGTGTACGAAACAATTGCTCACCGCCCGCTGACCGATGCCCAGCCTATCCCCGAGCAGCCACCGCCCCCCCCCCCTCCACCCCAGCCAGCCACCCCTATATATTGTTTAGCATGATGTCAGATGGTATGGAATACCCCTTTGGCCAGTTTGGGTCAGCTGTCCTGGGTCTGTCCCCTCCCAGCTCCTGCTGCACCCCCAGCCTGCCCACTGGCAGGACATAATGAGGAGCTTAAAAGTCCTTGGCTTGGTGTAAGCACTGCTCTGTAACAATTAAAACATCAGCATTTTATCAACATTATTTTCATCCTAAATCCCAAACACAGCACCATACCAGCTACTAGGAGAAAAATTAACTCTATCCTAGCCGAAACCAGGACAGCAACTTTGCCATGAAATCCAACCCAGCATCTGCCCCCATCATGGAATTTTTGATGCAGTGGATATGCCAGCAGTTCACATCCCCCTTTATTGTTTCACTGAAATTTGACTGTACTGTAGTGTTCAGAGTTGAAGAGACAGTAATTGCAATGGCAAAGGTTGTCAGGAGGTCTTTAAAACATAAACACTGTGTTTGTCTCCTCAGGAAAAGCATGTCAGAGTGCCAGTTTTTATAGTCTCACTTCATTTTTAAATGTCACTTTCCCCACCAAAACCACAGAATAGCGCCTCTGTGTGAGACATAAAGCAGGAAAGAAGCCCCCATCTAATTCCTCTGACTCTAGTAAGATTGAGTACAGAGGAAGTCGGTGCTCATTTGAAAACAGGCTGTTTAGAGACTTGGCAACTGCAGTTTCAAGGAACTTGTTCCTGATTTTTCAGATGTTTAGAGCTCACCAGCAACAGTCTGGTAACAATGAACTGATGTGAATGAAATTTAGCTTTGTTTTGCTCCATGTCTTTTTATTCTGCCTTTGTTCACTTTGAGATACTGATGTTCAGTCTAATATATTTAGACTCCCTGAGCAAATTTAATCATTTCCAGACTCCCCATCTCCTGATCTCAGATAGGTGCTATGTATTTTCTCATACCAGTTCATTTACTTCTACATTTATGCAAGATCAGTATCTGTAGGTCTGTAGAAATGCTGGCTTTCTGAATGTAGATCTCATTTTTCCCCCTCTGGTTTAAGGACTAAATCGCCATTCTGGAAGGATGGCTTAAAGTTTCACAGTAGCTAAATAATTTCATTACTGAGCTATAAAAACTTTTTGATGTTGTTTTGCCATTTTCTCTTTGCAACAAGGAGATGTGGGAAATGTGGATTTAGCTCCCTCATCTGCCTGAGTAGATCTGAACCCAGACGATAATCAAGAATCTGAAATTAATGACTTTAGAAAAACTGTTTATCTCAGTTGCCATCAGCCAAGGGGAGCCAGGAACAGTCCAATTATGGATAAACCAGGCTTCTCTGTGTTATTATAAAAGCAAAGATAGAAGCAAATAACCAGGTTATGCAGCCCAACTCCTTTGCCTCAATGGGGCCCTTCTTTCAATTTCACCAACTGCAATGGCATTGTCTAATTGAGTTTTAAATAGCCTAACTGCCCCAATGACTCATTTTGGGTGGATCTTCCAAAGAAGGAAGTATTCCCCTTTCTTGAGCTGGATGCAATAGAGGAATGTTAGTATGCCCTTGTTTTTCCTTTTCTTTCTCTGAAGGAACTGCCTTTTTCAGGAGCAATATATAGGACCGGGTCTTAAATTGCCCAGGCCTTGAACTCCTAGCACACTGCACATCCAGAGATATGTTTCTGCAATTCACAGACATGATTCCAAGCCCGTTGAGCACTAGTAGAGCATAAATTATTATAAGAAACTTAAAGATCTGCTTTTCTGACCTCTATAAAAATTGGCTCAGCTATCAGACTTGAAAAGGTCTTTTTAAGCCCTCTTCTGAGAGCTTGCCTGTTCTTTCATAAACTATGCTGATCCATGGGGCAGATTTGTTTAACAGTTTCTTCTTTAAGTAAAAAGTAAGAGGAAGAGAGACAGATGCATAAAGCTACTTGAGGAGAGGAGGCTGCTCCATACCACCTGTTTTACTGATGGCTCAGTAGAGAGGAAGACAACTTCAAACTCTATATCTTTCTGTGTGGATTGAAGTCAACTCCTTAGACCAGACATAATGGGTTCCACAAACTGCAGACCCATGTAGCATGCCAGCAACCACGCTGTGGCTGCTCAGTCCTTCAAATTGCCTAAATCCATCCTCAGGAGACCCCAGCATATACCCTTCAGAGCCTTCCTGTAGATGTTATGTACCTTCCTGTCTCTTCAATGGCAGGTTTCTTCCTTACACTCAGCTGTTTTATCACAGAGATGTGCTACAGTCATTACAACAGAAATATAAGACACGTCAGAAATCTCATAGTCCAGAGCTGACATAAAATAGAAAAAAAAAATAATAAAAAGAAAATAAAAGACATAAGCAAATAAAACATCGGACTTGGAGAGAATGCAAAGACTTCAGTGTTGACCTTGCACAGTCATTCATTTAATCCCAATTTCCTGTAACCCTTCACTATAGAATGAAAAAAGCCCACAGGGCTAACCAGTAGCTGTAAAATTATCAATTCTATAAAAGCTTCTCTTTGCTACAAGTCTCCTTTGCTCCTCTCAGTGACAAATTATCCTGCAGCCTTGTTAAATGCTTTTGCATCAAGTATGCTTCAATAAAATGTGAAATATGCTTCAATCACAAGAATATTATCTGAGAAACTGTTATATCTTCACTCTGAGCTGTTAAGTGTTTTTGCACAGGAGTAGTTTGTCGGTAAGATGTGGGGTTTTTTTGTTGGTGTTGGTGTTTTTTTTTTCTGCAAGTAATTTATTGATGCTTTTTCCCTGAGTCAAATCCCAGACTGAACAAGTTGCACAGAAAACAGAGGTGGGGGGCAGGGAAGCTATTTTCTAAAATTGTCCCGAGTGTTAAGCTTTTGCTTTGTCAAAGGTTGTGTGAGGTTTTGCATTGCCTGTCTGCTCTGATGAGAAATTTTGTGGTGTGAACTAACATGGGAACTAACATGGGAACTAACATGGGAACTAACATGATCCTCAAGGAGAAATACAAAAATGCATCTATTATCTATTTTTATTCTGCCACTGGCTTGCAGAATGACCTTGCGTAAATCACATCCCTGTACCTAATTTTCAATTATGTTAATTAGGGATAAAAATTATTCACCTTCTTAAAGTGTTTTGAGATGTACCGATGCAAAGCTAGATGCTATGATTTTAGCACCTCACAATTAATGCTCTTTTTCTAGCGATCTGACACATCTATCAAAGCTCCCACCTCTTTCCAGGTGATGTCTCACGTGGTGGGATTTAAGGATGGACAGTCGCCTAACCAGGCAGGGGGTAAATGACATCAGAGGACACAAGGCCAATGAACTGCATTTTTAATGGTCATTACTTTGGGTTTCAGAACACCTGAAAAGTAAAAGAAAAAAATGGAATTAAGGGGTTGAGCAGTGCTGCTTGCTGGCAGTGAGTAGCCAGGCAGCAGCAGTTCTGCACTGGCCCCTGAGCAGTCAGTGTTCCAAGCAGGATTTTTCTTTTACTCATATGAGAACATAAACCCCAGTAATGACAACAGTTTTCCTTAATCAGGCATCAATCACTTTCACAACCAAACCAAAGAAGACATGTTGCAAATAGGGAGGGGATAGAGAGGAAAATGATTTAATATGGCCATAGAGAAGGGAGAGATTTTCATTTCTATGGGCACATGTGTACCCCAGCCTGGATGTAGTTCATCTCCCTGGTCTAACAGCAGAGATTGGATTCCACCAGATCTGCCTTTGCAAGGAATTCACTATACCAAGGACAGAGATCAGGAGCCTGGTGGGTGGGGAACTCACTAGGCTCAGGTCATTCGCATTCTTTTTCTCTCACCCTCAGTAAATGGTTCTGCATGCGTCAGAATAGCTTAATATCTTAGGGATGAATACAAGCTGGGGCAAGTGGAGGCTGCTTCCGAGAGAGGCAAAGGAGACTTCTGGTGCTGCAAGTTGGAGTTTTCTTTAACTGAAGTGGTACCTTCATTATTTGTATGTCTACTACCTCTAAAGCTACCACTGTAGAAATGCATGACAAGGAGCTTACGGTCCAAGCTGTCTGTCTAACATCAGTAAGGCATGGGCTTTCAGCATCTCCTGGGAAAGAGGCAAGATGGTCCTATGAAGACCTTGCAGATGTATGCAGAGAACCCCTGCCCAGCATCACTCAGTTGCCAGCTTGGGTTCTTTTGAAAAGGAATGGGATAACTAGCTGCTCTTTTGGATAGTGGCTCTTGGGGAAGAGAATACATTTCCCTACATGACATTAAATTATACAACTGCCAGAATCAAGCAAGCAAAGTGATTCTGTTTTCCCCAAAGCTCTTCTCCTCCTCTAATTACATTTGAAATGTTTTGCATGCTATTGAAAATGTCACTTCCAACTGTGGACCATTAAGGAGTCTACGTGGCACTGCAATGGATTTTATTAGGGCAGGTTTGCTGCTGGGGATTTTGATGGCAGTGAAACAGGTCTGGAGGGAAGTTCCTTTTGTTACAAACATTGAACACTTGTTATGCTGATAGGGAATCATCCACAAAGGCACAGTGGTGGCTAAACTATTTTCAAGACCAAAACCTGCATAATCAAGCAGGAACTGCTCAGACATTTGCTATTTCTTTCCCTCTGCCCAATAACAGGCTAACAGAGACAAATGTAGTGGACCTGGTTTGTCCTGGAGTCCCTGCAGAAAACCCCATGATATTCTCTGAGGCATTTTTGCCACTAATTTTTGCCTGAGCTTTTGTATTCCTGGTACTGTTGGTTGAGGTGCCAAAGGGATACAAACAGACCTGCTCTTCTGCAAGCACTGAAAGTTGAGCGATGGAGAGACTGTGACCTTTTACAGTGGATCACCATCCAACCGCATCCTGGCACCCATGAAAAGGCCAATAAGCCATTGCTTTGCGAGCAGTGGCCAAGGGAAGTCCTTGGCTATGCCCACACCACTTTGCTGGCTCCTCTTCCTCACCCCCTGACTGATGCCTACTCCATAAACCAGCTTGTGCTGAGGATCTGCTGCCTCTGGGGTTGCATCTATATGGGGCATACTTCCCTTTCTCTGAGCCCATTGCTCTGTAAATGCCACCCAGGAACAGAAAGTAGGAATAAAGTAATATCCTGAAATCAGGATTTCACAACCTGAGAAGGGGTTCTGCAGAAAAGGAAACTGTGTTCACTGTTGTGGCACACAGAGCCTGGTCAGCCAAGTCTCACATTTAGACTGTGCATAACGGGACTTTGCATTTATTTTCTAGATCAATACAAAAATAAATTAAATGTTTTTTTTTTTTTTCCTTTTCCCAGTGTGAAAAAAGAGAAAAATAATACTTTGTCTGGTAAAGCAGAATAATCGCTTCAGCCCCAAATAAATCCTTCCATTTTCACATCAGCTTTTAAACGAAGCTTAGTGCTGTGACACTGAAGATCTTGATGTGGCAGCCACTCCTGGCACCGGGACAGGTGGACAGGGCAGGGCATGGGGACATGCTGCACTGGATGTTGGCAGTACAGCAGTCACCCGGGGTGAATTGTTTCTCTCAAGAAATTGAAAGCAACATAGAATACTTCTACAGCTTCCAGGTCTCCCAATTTAATTTAAACTGCTAATCATCAGGAAAGAAGACAGGAAAAGACTGAAGACCAATTCCAATAAGAGGGAAGAGAAACATTCTTTGTTTAAAGCAGGCAGGGGATGCTTTGAAGCAGGAGCATCACTTTTCTAAGGGTGATCAGCCAGCTCTTTGACTCAAGGTACCCATGTGCTGCAAGGGACATCCTGTCGGTTTTCGGTTTTTGCTTTTCAGCATCAATCCCCTGACAGAGCCCAGAGCTTGCTTTTTAATAGCCCAGAGCTGATAAATACTTTTTTTTTTTTTTTTTTTTTTTTTTTCCAGGGATACCAGGAAAAGCTGCACTTTGTGCTTTCTTTGTTAACTCCAACACATGCTGGAAAGTCAGTCCTGGCCCACCTCTTCTCATGATAAAAGTGCAGGTTTTTGTTGCAGCTCTCCTGGTGAGCAGCTGCTGGGACTGGACTGGAGACAAGGGAGGAAGGTATGCAGGTCTCGTTCAGCCATCTCCTGATACCACTACTTAGCACTGATCCTATTGCTGTCAAGCTGTTCACTGCTGGCAACAGGACTAAGATCACTGATTTATTCTGTCCTAGTCTGCAGTCATTGATGTCTCTCGCTGGAGAACCATGGGATGTTTTATTTCTTTCATCCTGTACTGTTTTAACTAAAGTTTTGATGGAAGCAGAGCAGCCTCCCAAATATGCTGCAGAGATGTTGATTCAACTTAAATGGAAATGAGCCTGCCAAAAAGATTAATGGCTGACACTGCCAATGTGCTTAGAATGAATTTCCAGCCAGCCCCAAAGAGCACGTTGGAGCATGGTGGGAGCCCTGGGGAACTTGATAAACTCTGCCCAGTAGGCATTAAACTGATGAGGATCTTCAAGGGTACAATGTGCCAGCCCTCCCCCAAAAACCCTTAATATCTTTGCTCTGCCGCTGAAGCCTGGATGGGGCCAGGCGTGTTTGCAAGGTGCATCCAGCTCCTGTGCCTGGGTACCCTGAGCAACCCGCTCTAGCTGGCCTTGCTCTGAGCAGGGGTTCGAACTACATGGTCTCCAGAGGTGCCTTCCAACCTCAATGAGTCTGTCATTCTGTGCCCCCTAAATTGTAATTTAAAGAACAAATACTGTCTTCAGTAGAGGTTTGTGCTTTTTATAGGGTGATTTCTTAGCTTGGAGAAGGTTCAGAAAGCCAAAGTACACAACAGGAATGCCTCTGAGGCTGGTAGGAAACAGCCAACACACATTGTGACTGCATGGCAGTTCACAGGACAGGGTGACTTGTTGACATAGCTGAAAAAGGTGCCATCATTATCCTTCAGGGCTAAAGGGCTTATTGAGATTAATATTTGCAAACTAAGGAAACAGGCACATGGCATTAGGCACTTGTAAGAGCAAGAGCTATTTTATGTCTATGGGATGTACGTAATAACTCAGCAGAGATGTCTAATCATGAACATAACCTTCCTTTGTCTGACTAATAACAGGACTTGTAAGTAGAACTGTCAGAACCTCCCATGCCCCCAAAATCAACAAGAGTTGCTTCTATTTCAACAAAGAAATCAGGAAAATGTTCCCAAATGCCCTGTTCTTGATTTTCAAGTTACTTCCCACTTGGAAAGAAAAAGAAAAAAAAAAAAAAAGGAAATAGAAAACTAAGAGGGAGCTATGACTCCTCCAAAGGACCCAAGACAAAAGTTAGGTGATTTGGTGGTGTCCTGGTTTCAGTTAGGACAGAGTTATTTTTCCTCCTAGTAGCTGGTAGGGTGCTATGTTTTGGATTACGATGAGAAGAGTGCTGATAACATGCTGATGTTTTAATTGCTGCAGAGCAATGCTTACACTAAGCCAAGGACTTTTCAGCTTCTCGCTCTGTCCTGCCAGCGGGCAGACTGGGGGTGCAGCAAGAGCTGGGAGGGGACAGACCCAGGACAGCTGACCCAAACTGGCCAAAGGGGTATTCCATACCATCTGATGTCATGCTAAACAATATATAGGGGTGGCTAGCTGGGGTGCGGGGCTGGCTGCTCGGGGTCGGGCTGGACATCGGTCAGTGGGTGGTGAGCAATTGCATTGTGCATCACTTGTTTTGTGCACATTATTATTATTATTTCCTGTCTTAATAAACTGTCTTTATCTCAACCCACAGGCTTCACTTTCCCATTTCTCTCCCTGATCCCAGAGAGGGAGGGGGGAGGGTGAGAGAACGGCTGTATGGTGTTTAGCTGCCGGTCGGGTTAAACCACAACAGGTGGTCCCTGCAGGAGCATCCATCACTTTGTGTTACATTAATGCCCAGCCACAACATTAGTAAATTCACTCTGGTTGCTTGGCAAGAGCAGAATAGCATGGGTAATTTCCTTGCATGTGTTAGCTCACAGGGTCAAAGGAGCAAATGATAATTTACCTTCTGACCTTCAAACAGAGTTATGAAGGGATGGGGGAGGAGTAATACAGGCCAGAGGGAAAGACATTAAACCCTACAGTTTGTGGCCATCTAGTACTCATATTTCTCTTTAGGCTTTAAGGCTTCACACTTCCTTTAAAGTGGAAGTGTGAAGAATCAGAAGCAGTTTCTGCAACACAAGCTGCTCCATTTTTGCCCCCAAACTCTTTGAATTTCTGGAGATTTCATGCTTCTGGCTCTGGCAAACAGTTTTGTGGGGCCTTGATTTTGTGGGGGTTTTGTAAGGCTTTGTTGTCCCTAAACTGCAGCAGGGCTTCATACTGCCCCAAGTCCCCAGGTATGATGGTGGTGCAGAGGCTGCTCCCCATTGCAGAGCTGCATCTCCTGCAACATGCTAGGCAAGGACAAGGGATGGCCCCTTGTCCAGACACCTTGAAATCCAGCTTCTCTGGGACCACACTCCAACACCCTTATATCTGATCACAAGCCAGAGAGTCCCTCAAAAGCATGGTCTGACTGTGGAAGGGGGGTCAGATGATGGTCTTGAGCTGGTCCGTGTTGGTTTGGTATCAGAGCAACATCACCTGCACTGGTGACATTATCTGAAGTGAGTACCACTCATTTCCAGTGCCAGCCAGGTGCTCCTGGCAATGGGTATCTCACCTCCTTACCCAACCAACGTGAAAAATATCCTCACTTTTTTTTATTTTGTTGCTTTACTGCAAAGGAATCGCGCTGGGTTGGCACTTGGAATATATTGACATGACTCCGCCACAGATAAGACGTTTCGCTTCCAGTATGATCGCTGGCGGGCTAAAGGTGAAGATTATGGGCGGCTCATAAGGGAACTGGCTTGTGCCAATAATGACATCCTGGAACTGAAGGAACAGACTGGTAAGTTTACAGGTGACTCGTGGCATTTGCTGAGGGTCCTCAGAGGCCATAAGGCCACATCTCCTGGAGGTTCCACTCCAGGACCATTGAAGACCACATGAGAACCACTGAGGGTTCTCATGTATTAGCGACATGTGGGCTCTAAAGGTTGGTACCTTTAACTAAAGTTAAGGTACACTTTAGTTCAAAAGTGCAATGCTGTGATCAGAGAGAAACAAATCAGGATTTATGAGGAAGAAAAGCATCTCATTCTGGGTTGAAACTTAAGAGGGGCCCATCTCCTGCGGTTCAGTCCAGAAATAAGCTGTAAGGATAGGTGGTTATGGTCTCATTTCACAGAATCACAGAATGATCTAGGTTGGAAGAGACCTCCAAGATCACCTAGTCCAACCTCTGACCTAACGCTAACAAGTCCTCCACTAAACCATAGCACTAAGCTCTACATCTAAACATCTTTTAAAGACCTCCAGGAATGATGACTCAACCACTTCCCTGGGCAGCCCATTCCAATGCCTAACAACCCTTTCGGTAAAGAGGTTTTCCCTAATATCCAACCAAAACCTCTCCTGGCACAACTTTAGCCCATTCCCCCTCGTCCTATCATCGGACACTAGACACGGAGAATAGACCAATCCCCACCTGGATACAGCCTCCTTTAAGGTACCTGTAGAGAGCAATAAGGTCGCCCCTGAGCCTCCTCTTCTCCAGGCTAAACAACCCCAGCTCCCTCAGCCGCTCCTTGTAAGACTTGTTCTCCAGACCCCTCACCAGCTTCATAGCCCTTCTCTGGGCACACTCTAGCAACTCCATGTCCTTCTTGTAGCGAGGGGCCCAAAACTGAACACAGTACTCGAGGTGCGGCCTCACCAGAGCCGAGTACATGGGGATAATCACCTCCCTAGTCCTGCTGGCCACGCTGTTTCTGATACAAGCCAGGATGCTGCTGGCCTTCTTGGCCGCCTGAGCACACTGCTGGGTCATATTCAGCCGACTATCAACCAATACTCCCAGGTCCTTCTCTGACAGGCAGCTTTCTAACCACACATCTCCCAGCCTGTAGCACTGCATGGGGTTGTTGTGTCCCAGATGCAGGACCCGGCACTTGGCCTTGTTGAATTTCATACAGTTGGCCTCGGCCCATCGGTCCAGCCTCTCCAGATCCTCCTGCAGAGCCTTCCTACCCTCGAGCAGATCAACACACGCACCTAACCTGGTGTCATCTGCAAACTTACTGAGGGTGCACTCGATCCCCTCATCCAGTTCATCGATAAAGATATTGAAGGGAGCTGGCCCCAGTACTGAGCCCTGGGGGACACCACTAGTGACCGGCCTCCAACTGGATTTAACTCCATTCACGACTCTTTGGTTTTGGCTACCCTAACAGTTTCTGACCCAACGAAGCGTACGCCAGTCCAAGCCATGAGCAGCCGGTTTCTCGAGGAGAATGCTGTGGGAAGCTGTGTCAAAAGCCTTACTGAAGTCAAGGTAGACCACATCCACAGCCTTTCCCTCATCCACTAAGAATGTCACTTTGTCATAGAAGGAGATCAGGTTCATCAAGCAGGACCTGCCTTTCATAAACCCATGCTGACTGGTCCTGATCGCCTGGTTGCCCTGCAAGTGCTGCGTGATGACACTCAAGATAATCTGCTCCATGAGCTTCCCTGGCACTGAAGTCAGACTAACAGGTCTATAGTTTCCCGGGTCTACCTTCCAGCCCTTCTTGTAGATGGGCGTCACGTTTGCTAGCCGCCAGTCAAGTGGGACCTGCCCTGATAACCAGGACTGCTGATAAATGATGGAAAGTGGTTTGGCCAGCTCTTCCGCCAGTTCTCTCAGTACCCTCGGGTGGATCCCACCCGGCCCCATCGACTTGTGTACATCTAAGTGCTGTAGCAGCTCACCAACCATTTCCTCGTGGATGGTGAGGGCCACATTCTGCTCCCCATCCCCTTCCACCAGCTCAGGGTACTGGATATCTAGAGAACAACTGGTTTTGCTGTTAAAGACTGAGGCAAAGAAGGCGTTAAGCACCTCAGCTTTTTCCTCATCTCCTGTCACTGTTTCCCCCTGCATCCAGTAAAGGATGGAGATTCTCCTTAGTCCTCCTTTTTGTGTTGATGTATTTATAAAAACATTTTTGTTATCTTTAACAGCAGTATCCAGATTGAGCTCCAGATGATCTTTGGCCTTTCTGATTTTGTCCCTGCACAGCCTTAAAACATCCTTATAGTCCTGAATGGCCCGCCCTCTTTTCCAAAGGTCATAAACCCTCTTTTTCTTCTTACTTCTTGAAGAGTGCCCAGCCTTCCTGGACTCCTCTGCCCTTCAGGACTGCCTCCCAAGGGATTCTGCCAACCAGTGTCTTGAACAGCTCAAAGTCAGCCCTCCGGAAGTCCAAGACAGCGGTTTTACTGGTCCCCTTCCTGACTTCGCCAAGTATCGAGAACTCTACCATTTTGTGGTCACTCTGCCCAAGACAGCCCCCGACCAGCACGTCTCCCACCAGTCCTTCTCTGTTAGTGAACAGAAGGTCCAGTGGGGCACCTCCCCTGGTAGGCTCACTAACCAGCTGCGTCAGGAAGCTATCTTCCACGCTCTCCAGAAACCTCCTAGACTGCTTTGAGTTGTTTTCAGGACATGTCTGGGAAGTTGAAGTCTCCCATGAGAACAAATGCTGGCAGTTGCGCAACTTCTGCCAGCTGCTTGTAAAACTCCTCATCCATCTCCTCATCCTGGTTTGGTGGTATGTAACAGACCCCCCCACCAGGATGCCTGCCTTGTTGGCCTTCCCGCCGATCCTAACCCATAGGGACTAAACCTTATCATTCCGTCTCGAGTTCCACAGCATCAAAACACTCTCTAATGTAGAGAGCCACACCACCACCCCTTCTGTGCTGCCTGTCCCTTCTGAAGAGACTATAGCCAGTCATTGCAGCACTCCAGTCATGGGAGTGGTCCTACCACGTTTCAGTGATGGCAACCAATTTGAAACAATGGGCTTGAATCTTTGAGGTGGAAAATAAGTTCAGTCCTTAAAGCACTCTAAGTTACATTTTTCCAGCTTCCTCTTGAACATGTTCTGGGCTACAGGCTCACATATCTCAGCTGAAGATGACAGCTGAGCTTAACACCCCATAGACATGGGTAATTCTCTGCTCTGGGTAATTCCACCAAGTCCAAGGTAATCACATTCATGTCTAATGTGGTGAACAAGTGAGTGAAAAAGAGCAATGTTATTTAACCACAGTAATAATATGCTAAGCACACCTCAGAAACTCCTGCAACAAAGTGTTCTTCTTCAGGAAAGTCCCGGAGAGTCAAGAATCACATTATTTCAATGTGATTTCACTTAGCCCCTGCAAAATGACAACCCTGTGATTGCCTTCGTGAGTAATGACATGCCACCAGAGCATCTGAGCACATCCTGTGGGCATCTGTATGCCTTCACTGTTCCTCTGAGGCTGTTCTATGCTGTTAGGAACTGTGGCACAGAAACTAAAGGATTTGGGCTGTGTTAAAAAAAGTAGTTCTTCACACAGCAGGGATCTGGACACAGCTTGTTCAAGAGCAGCTCCATCTACTCTTGCTAGCTGATCAAGCAGTACTCAGGTTTTCCATGTGCTCTACCCTTGCATGAAATCCTAAGCACAAAGATGTCACAAGTCCCATAGATTTCAGTGTGTTTCCATCCTTGTTTTGCAAATGCTTTCTCGTGTGCTGTGATAAATTTTAGGAAGAGGGTTTTCAGCCAAAATGGCAGCCAACTGAAGAGATCTCTTTGGCCATCTGCTCTTCCTTTGCCATTTAACGTGTGTTAATTATGCTTTAAAGCTTATGAAATTGTCAACAGTAACAAGCGACAGAAAGGATGTGGAAATGGAGGAAAACATCTGGATCATCTTAGAAGGAAAGCTGGGCCGCTCAAAAGAATTCCTTATGGAAAACTCCTTCAAGAAAAGGATATTTGAGAGGTAGTGGGACTGGATGATGGGCTAAAGGAATTCCCCACCAGCAGTGTATCTGCCGCAAATGCCATGTCTTCTCCAGGATGGTCCACAGAGTTGCACTTGTGTCATGCTCTTTCTTAACCCCCTTACAAAAAGCCTAGAGACTTCTCACCTGGAGTAAAAGGAAGATGTAAAATCAGTTTCTGATGAGCAGACAGAGAGCATGTTTTTAAAATGATGAGAAAAAAAAGCATTTGGTAAAAGGCAATATAGATGATGTATACCTCTGTGTGGATATGTGTGTCCTTTTTTATCAGTACATACAAACAGGTTTCTGGTGAGCCTCTGGGGAGTCTGTGTATTTTTGAGCTGGGAGTAGCAGAAGGAAGCTGGAGGTGGTTTTAGTTCCTTTTACAGCATCTCACTGGCAGTGGGAATCAGAGGGAAAGTAAAAATAGATGGAGGTTAAATGTTGTCAGAGCCACTCAGATTTGACTTTCCAGCCAAATCTGGGGGTAAAGCTGAAAGATCACTGTCGTGTGAGGAAAGCTGAAAGATCAGCCTTGTGTGCAGATAAGCTGGAGGCACATCTATGTAATGTGGGGCAGGTTCCTTTTCCCATGTGGGGCCAAGGTGCTCCAGATGTAAGGTGGTTTGTTTTCTTTTTTGTTTAAGGACACAGCACACCCTTAGGAGAGGAGAACATATTCAAAGCCACGGCCACTGCTGATGTTCAGTTTTGTTGTTGTTGTTTGTTTCTGTTTTATAGCTCTGTAGAAGGTGAAATTACAGCTGATCTGGACTTTGGTAGGAATGGCTGAGATTTCATGGGAAACATGAATGATTGTGGCGAGTTTCCTGCTGACACTCAGCTGGTGGGGACTACAGTGGAGTTAGAGACACCATCCTTCAAAGCATTAGTGACAGTCCAGCCTTGGAGGCAGGTTGGAATAAGGACCAAAGCCTTATTCCAACAAAACAAAACAAACCTAACAGATATGTAGGGGGCATGATGGGGAGCTAGACAACTGTTTGACAGAGACTTATTGTTTCTCTAAACTATTTTCAGTCTGGGCTTCTAAAACAGGAAGGGTGGCTGAACTAGCAGATTTAAAACAGCTATGGTGGGTAGATGTGTAACAGATACCATATCTGTCAAGAATGAATGAATAAGTGCTTGAGGGGAAATTAGTCATTCTTTAGCTTTATCTATAATGAGGCAAATTGATTTTATATGTGAAAATGCTCAAGTTTATCCTGGAAAGTCCTAGTGGCAGTAATTTTGTGTGTCACCCCTAATCAGACAAAATACAGAATTTAAATATGGAAATTATACTTTGTGTTGAATGATTGTAGGTTTAATCAAATGACTTTAAATGAAGGCTTATCTTCTATCTTCCATAGCCATATGCAAATTACTTAATGTCCATATGAGACAAGTCACTGCCAGCATTCAAGATATTAACTGACAGTGCTCCCTGTTTCCTATAGGGGAGAAACAGACACATTTCAGTTTTCTTCAAAGGACCTTGGTGATATTGCCATCTGCATTGATCACTGTCCAAAAGATGGAAAGAAGTCATCTGCAAAAGCTGATGTCTACTGGCATGTCCAGGAGATTATCATATGAAGCTTTGCAACAAGTGTCTCTTGTCTGCAGGGAACCACTCCCAGAGGGCAGGGGGACACTGAGCAGCTCTGCATGCATCCTCCCAAAGTGTTTCAAACTTAAGCAATTGTGGAAATTTTTACAAAATCTTAATCCCTTTCTGAAAGCTAAGGGCAAGCTGTTTGGGGCGTCAGGTACACAATATCCCCTCCTCGCTTGCTGTGTGATTTTGTTGTCACCACAGCCATTTGCACATGTAAATAAGTTCATGAACAAGGTAGCCGGGGTGAATCTTACAGTTATGACAAACTAACATCTCAGCTTTTAGGAAATACTGACTGAAATCTAAGGGGTGTGAAGGATGCTCTGCACAGACTGGCCTTCAGGTAGGTCTTGTAAAATCAACTTCTAGAAAAAAGTTGAGAGTAAGACAAAACCTCAACCTCTGACTCAGATTAGTTTGGATGATCCTTCTGGGATGGTCCAAAAGCACATTGGGAAGGTAGAAGTCAGCTTCCAAACCAGAAATACTCAGCTACTCTGAAATTTCCATGCCGGAAGAATGAACATTTCTGAGTATGTTTTGAAGAGGACAAAGACTTTCTCACAAAGACCCACGTCTTTAAAAGTTGTATATAAAAGAGAGCAGCCAGGAGATGCCAGTAGTGCCTGCAGCCTGCGTTGCCATTGGAAGCAGGTCTCCAGCTTCATCTCAGCGGTGCTTGCTCTGCAAATGATCAACTGAAACAGATCTCACTGTGACAGCGAGCTCTCATTTTGGGTACTGCTGATCCCAAACATACAAAAAAAAAAAAAAAAAAAAAAAAGACAATTAAAACAGTAAGAGTTATAAGACTGGTGTAGCAATAGCTTTGAATGATACTGTTTTGTGTTTTTGTTTTTTGTTTTTTTTTTTCCTGTTGGTACTCGATGCAAAGTGAAGAAGATGAAGAAGTATTTGGAAGATTTTTCTTGCAAATCCCAGGGCTAGAGAAATTATCTTTTTCCTTCCTGCCCCTCTTGAAGACTGGCATGCTCCACCATAATCCAAATCATAATAATGTAGCTCAGGAAATAAAACTGCAGCATCAGACATCCATTTTCATGCAATTTTTCTGTCCCTGAGACTAAAATTTTGCTCCCAGCAGAATTTTTCATTTACAAACCCTCTTTCCAGGGAATAGAGAGCTTGTCTTTGGCTGCAGAAAATGTCAAGAGTTGCAATTTCTTAAGAAGCACTACAGCTCGAATAGCAGTAACCCTTCCTCCGAGTGTTGATTTTATTCACATGCACTGCAGTCCAGCCACGCTCCCCCCAGGAGGACCTGCCGCATTTTGGCAGAGGGGGAGTAGGGGAAAAACTCATTGGGAAATTATCTGCATCATTGGAAATGAAATACATCATTAAAAGTGCCGTGCTCCAGCCTCTGGCTGGCTGCCAGGTGTGCAGTAATTTATGAATGCATGATGTGTCACCAGTGATATTAGTCACCAGTGATAGGACCCGCAGGAATGGTGTCAAGCTGAAGGCTAGACATCAGGAAGAGGTTTTTCACTGAGAGGGTGGTTGCACATTGGAACAGGCTCCCCAGGGAAGTAGTCACTGCACCAAGCCTGTCGGAGTTTAAGAAGCGTTTGGACTGTGCACTTAGTCACATGGTCTAAACTTTTGGGTAGACCTCTGTGGTGCCAGGAGTTGGACTTGATGATCCTTATGGGTCCCTTCCAACTTGGGATATTCTATGATTCTATGATTCTATGTGTTCCCTGCACATCACTGGAGGCAGCACCGCAGAGCTGAGGGCTTTCAGCATCTGGTACCTATCACTTCTGTGCTCAATGTTCTTCTGCGTGCTCAGGATGGGCTGGGTGATGTAGAGGAGGAAAGGGGGGCTATGTAAACCTCCTCCTCCCATCTTTCCCAGTCTATTTTTTCTTGATTCCTAGCCCGATATTCACTGCGGTGTGGGTGAGGGTTGTTGCTGAGCTCCCTCCACGTGCTGCTGCTGCAGGGATGAAACCCTCTCTGAGACTGGCTGAACTTCACAGCAGCAGGCTGCATTAGGTGCAGGGATGATTGCTGCCTTTCCTCAGTGGCTCTGCAAAAAGTGCCATCACACAGGCAAAAGAGGTGGGAGCTGCCCTATGCCAGCCCTTGTAATGCAGCCTGTCTGTGTCTGTCCAGGGAAATACGGGATTTTCCAGCAGTTGCAATGTTCAGTCTGTTTGTCTTTCTGGAGAGAAACTCCAGTTAGTACATAGATGGAAAAGTACTGCAACAGGTCCATAGCACCTGCACAAGAGTTCTCCAC
The DNA here is from genome assembly GCF_011077185.1 of Oxyura jamaicensis. Taxonomy (NCBI): domain Eukaryota; kingdom Metazoa; phylum Chordata; class Aves; order Anseriformes; family Anatidae; genus Oxyura; species Oxyura jamaicensis. Next base: position 168,477 of record NW_023310688.1, on the reverse strand, counting down.
ACCACTGACATGCCGTTGCCTTTCCTCTGGCAGGTACTTTTTCAGGTGCAACGTGAAAATCCCTCTGTGGTACAAGAGACGGGACTACAAAGTCTTCAAGTGTGCCAAGGTCATCAAGAGTTTTGCCAGCAAAGCCCGCAGCTTGGTGCCAGACAAATACAAGACCATCGTGGTCACAGGCTTTGAAAAGGGAGCAGGGACAGATGCCAACATGTTCAACACCATCTTTGGGCTGAACGGGGACTCAGGGAAGTGCGCCCTGAAGCAGAAGTTCAGGATCCTCTTTGAGCAGGGCAAAACCAACATGTTCTACCTGGAAATGTTGGACATGGGGGAGCTCAAGAAAGTCTGGATTGAGCACAACAGCAGCGGCCTAGCACCCGGCTGGCTGGTGGAGCAGGTGAAGATCACCAACTCAGCCACCAGCATCACCACCATATTTCCCTGCAGGAAGTGGCTGGATGAAAACTGGAGCTTTTTCCTTGCCCAGCAGCCAGGCTTGCTGAGGAGGAGGAGGAGGCAGACCTTCAGCCCCCAGGGTGCTCTAATGAGCTCAGGTTGGTTAACAAGGCAGCCGCAGACCTGAATCCTGGCATCCAGGTCTCAGAAGGGTCTGCTCCCCCCAGCCAAGTGTTACAGCTTCAGCAGGTGGGGTGAAGACTCCTCTCCTCCTTCCTACACTCAGCTGCCTGATGCCCACCTACCAGGTGGTAGGACATGTCCTTTGGAGGGGGGATTGTGGTGTTTGAGCTGCCTTCAGACTTTCCTCCTGGCCTGGCTGTGTCCTAGGAGAGCTCCTTCCCCCTCCTAGGGGAGGGGAATCCCTTTGTACAAATAAGGATCAAATGGGCTGAGAGTGGGTTAAACTGATGGTTTTGGAGTAGAGTGAGTTCTGTACATGCTCCCAGTAAACTTCATTGAAGGTCTCCTACTCACTGATAGGAATGACAACAGCAGCCTTCAGTGGCTCCCTCCTCCCCATGCACTGATGCTGCCGAGCTATGAGCAAGGACTGAGCAGGGGCTGGGAGCTCACAGGAGGAGCAGAAGGGACCTTGGGAGGCTGGGAGGTGTGTGCTGGGGCCATCAGGTGTGTTTGCATCGCCCAGACCTCCAGGGAGGGGGCTCACTCTGGGTCCACAGCATGGCTCACTTGGACCACTACCAGCAATAGGAGGGATTTCACTACCATGTGAGTAGAACCTGCACTGCTCCATGCTCCCAGCCCCTGGGAGCACCTCCTGATCCACACTCTTCTGCATGGGGAAAGCAGAACAGAGAAATCCTTGGTGTGCATAGGACGTGCTTGTGAGATGGCACGGCATCAGGACAGGCTCCCATCTGGAAGCAATCATGTAACAAGTAGCTACAGCCATAGCTCACAGATCACAGGTCCTGTGGAAGCAGGAATGAGCAACTTTGCAGTCACCAAATTGCTGTGTAGGGATTGCAAATACTTAGGCTGACATCAAAACCACCTGCCACCCCTGGATGGGCATGTTCAACCCAAGAGCTGTGCTGAACTCCAGGCTATGCTGCCCTAAAAAAGGGTCAAGGGGGAGTTTGCTGATATGGAGTCAGCAACTTCACTGTCTCCCCGGAAGGCAACATTGGCAAAGCATTAAAAAAAAAAAAAAAAAAAAAAAAAAGCTTTTTTTCCTTTGTGCAAAACCCAGCTCCACCCCAGCTCTGGGGAGTCATCCTGTTGCTACAACAACTAACACCACAAAAATAATCAGCAGAGTGGAGTTTTTCCAGGGCCTGGATTTGCATTAAGCTGCTAAACCGGACACATTCCTGGCCAAGGAGAGGACTGGGGAGGAAAAAAGCCAGATCTGTCCTAGTTCTTTGCTTTCTGCAGGGCTCAGGGCATGTCTGCCTCCTGGGGTAGAGCTCCCCAAAGCTGTGTGGTGGGCAGATGCACAGCTCCTGCTCCCCTACCTTCCACCTTATTTTTTGCTCTTTATTTCTTAATTGGTGTGAGCATAGTGCACATGGCCTTCAACCAAAAACTATGAATGTGGGTGAGAAGTGAGGGCAAAGGACAAGGATGGTGGCACCCAGCAGGAGCCTGCAAAACCAAGTTGTCCTGTTGTCTCTGCAGTCCCCATTGTTTTAGGGCTACGAAGGTAGCCCTCATTGCAGTCCCCATTGTTTTAGGGCTACATTGTTTAGGGCTACGAAGCTGGTGAAGGGTCTGGAGAACAAGTCTTAGGAGGAGCGGCTGAGGGAGCTGGGACTGTTTAGCCTGGAGAAGAGGAGGCTCGGGGCGACCTTATTGCTCTCTACAGGTACCTGAAAGGAGGCTGTAGTGAGGTGGGGGTTGGTCTATTCTCCCACGTGCCTGGTGACAGGACGAGGGGGAATGGGCTAAAGTTGCGCCAGGGGAGGTTTAGGTTGGAAATTAGGAAGAACTTCTTTACTGAAAGGGTTGTGAGACATTGGAACAGGCTGCCCAGGGAGGTGGTGGAGTCACCATCCCTGGAGGTCTTTAAAAGACGTTTAGATGTAGAGCTTAGGGATATGGTTTAGTGGAAGGTTTGTTAGCGTTAGGTCAGAGGTTGGACTCGGTGATCTTGGAGGTCTCTTCCAACCTAGACTATTCTGTGATTCTGTGTGATTCTGATTGTTTTGGGAGCTCAATGACATCCTGTGTTTATGAGCACTTTGGTGCTGCCAGTGACAACAAATATAACCAAGGAGATCTTTGCAGTATCAGATTAACTGGTAGGGACTGGCTGTTTCTTTCTGCAGGACATTGATAATTAAACCAAGCATCTCTAGGAAGTTGCAGTGAAACATCTGATGGTATTCGATACACCCACACCAACCCTATGTGCACAAAGGCAGGGTAAGTCACGGCTATGAAGTATCCACCCTACAACCTCCCCTACCCCATCATTATGTGCACAGGCTGATTTGAAATGGAAAAGATGCCCCGTTGAAAAATAATAATAATAATAATAATAATAATAATAATTGATATTTACTTGTGGGCTTGTACAGCTCAGAGCTGCAACCCCTGGGCCAGCCAATGATTTAGCTACTACAAAAAATAAATAAGGGTAACTGGAGAGAGTGGATGCCCACAGTGAGCATTGCAGCATGGCCGTGCTGTTGTACCTTAATGGGTGCAAAGCCAGTTGCAGCTCGCTGTGCTCTGCAGGGCTGTGATCAGATATCAGAGGCACATTTGTGTTCTTCTGTGGCATCTTTGAAGCAAAACTAATTGTGATCTCAAGCAACTCTCAGTGCTGCAACCCTTTTGAAAGACATCAACAAGATCTTGGTGAGCAAGTGTGCTTTTCCGGCTTTTCCTGATGGAATTTGTAAAAGCTTGCTATAACAGGAGTTTCAGCTTGCCTGAATATGATGCATCCCTAGCACAGCCTCCTAGAGGGGCCAGTAATTCTGCTCAGCTGCAGGAAACAAATCTCCACGATCACCAGCGTCTGTCCCTAGGGCATGTTCAGTCTAATCACATAGCCGGAGACTGGTCACAGCCTTTTGACACAAAGCACATGAGGAGGAAAAGTCATCTGGAGAATGGGCAGGAGGGAGACTGACACCATTCATTGCATGAATGCTCAAAAAGGAAAAAAAAAAGCAAGAGGACTCATGAAAGGGGTTGCAAAGTTGGGTGTTTGACCCCTTGGGTTCTCCAAGGGTGACAAAAGGATGGAAAATGCCCTCAGCTGTGTCTACCTTACTTTAAAGTTTGTTTGCTCATTTTTCAGTATTTTTTTATTTTCTTACTGCTTCAGGGCTGAAGGAAGAAAGCAGAAAAAGCTCTACCAGCATTCACTTGTCTGCATGCTGAAGGCTTCACCTTCAAGGGGGGGTTCGCCAGGAGGGCTTTGGGCACCCACTTAGGTGTGTTTCACATGGCAGCCACAGGTGGGAATTGGGAGCCAGTGGTAAACAAAGACCATGCAAGTGTCCTGCCAGCTCCCACAGGTTTATAGTTAGCAATACAGTTCATTTTATTAGTTATAAATAAAGTACAAAAAATCCACCAGAAGTGAATCTAAGCATTTACACAATTTCTAATGTCTTTTCATTTCTTCAATGCACTATTGCTTTAATATTAATAATAAATATTTTTCTAGCTTTCTTCTATAAAATAGTCTATGTAGCAAAATGTTGCACAACACAACAGAACAGCAGTAGGAGTACAAAAATGTGGGTGATCCTTTCACCAGCCCAGGCCATTAAAGGGGAGGATTTCTGTCTGCTTGCCCCATGTTTTATGTGTCCCTCTACCAGTGTCTTTGTGGGGTGACACCTGGTCCCTATCCCCACACAGCCCAAAACTGCAGCTCCAGGGGAGGAAAGTTACAGAGCAGCAAGGGGAATTGGGGAAACCAAATATTTTCCAGGGTGCTTTAACCCTCCTGCATGGTTCAAGCACTGGATATTCAGGAACCTTCTGGGAAGGGGCAACGTGTTAGCAGCGGTGCAGTCGTGGCTGGGGATGGGAACGTGGATGCTTGGCCACCGCTGCAGGAGCGGGACATCAGCTCAGGGCTGGTCCCCCTGGGGGTGACCCACCGAGGGACAGGGCAGGAGGGCTCCAGTACCTCTCACAGATCTACAGCAGATTAACAAGCTTCAAGTCAAGGATTCTGCCCCAACAAAGGGGCCAAAAGCAAGTGGAAGGTTTTCAAGAAGGTTAGTTTTGAGGGCTGCTGCTCCAGGCATGTTTTACAGATGGATTATAGCCAAGTCTCATGGCCTGGTGTGACAAATAGATCCCAAATCACCCATCCCAGCCCTCCGTTTCCCAGCCCTGTCTGAGAGCAGTGAAGGAGCTGAGGTCCCACCATCCTGCCCTGACCGAGCTCCCCCTGGGAGCTCCCAGATGGGTGCATGCAGGGGGTGGTTCAGCAGGGGACATGAAGCCAGACCAAGCACCTGACAGGCACCGAAAATCCAACAGAGCCACAGCACCTGAGCTCCCTTCCACATTTTTTGAAGCAATTTGCAGAGTCATGCACTAAATGCATGCATTGCCCCAAGCACAGCCTTGCAGCAGGGTTCACCAGGTGTTATTGCAGGTAACACATGCAGCAAGGGCAGGAGCATCACCGGCGGCACCGGGACAGGGCAGTGGCAGGAATTGACCAAAACATTTTGGTTTTGCAGGGCACTACTAACCACCTTCAATGCACAAGGCCGTGAGTGAAAGGATCACCAGAGTTTGATTATGAGTGCAAATAATATTCATATATATGTGCTAAACACAGTCACTATATTGCAGTTTTTCACTATTTCACAGCATACAGAATCAAAAGTTTGCATTTTTATGAAATGTATCCAAGGTAACAGCACCACAGTAATACAGTTTGTAATCACACACCCTGATTTTTTTTTTTTTTTGGTCAAGATAAGCATTACTCCCACATCCCATGTTTAATTTCTTTTTAAGTACCGACACATGCAAAGCATTCCATTCCCAGAAAAAATGTAAAAATGAGGTAATAGAAGTAATAAAAAATTAGTGTTAATTTCTAAATAAATAAATTATAATTAAAAATGCAAAAAACAACTATAAAAATAATTAAATAAGAACCCACAATATCTACAAGTTAGTCATAAATTATGATTGTTAAATATAAGGCATTTAAACTCACAAAACCCTGTAAACTATCAATGTTTTGTTCCTAGACATTTTTGTTTGTTTCATTTGTTTGCTTGTTTTTAAACTCCTCCTATCATCGCAACCTACTGGTAGAAATGATTTCAACGCAAAAAGGAACATGACACACTGATGCAGCTCCAGACTCTGTAGGTTCTCATGCACCTCCGGATCAGTCACTCACACAAGACCAAGGGAGTTTGGTGCTTTTCTTCACCAGATTTTTTTGTCTTTTTGTTACTTTTTTAATCTAAAAACTGTGCTTGTTCATTAGGCAAATAGTAATTCTTTCGCATAGGCTTTAAGAAAACGTGCAGTTCGGAAGTGCTCCTCCTTCCCTCCCCACCCAGCCAGGGTCCCCATTGCCCCCGCTCCTCCCCTGCTTCGCCCCCAGCTCACACCTGGGTGCACCAGACTGGCTTACAGTGTGTTTTATGAACAACATCTCACCTTTTTTTGTACATATCATTAGTATTAGTATTATTTTTAATGCTGCTTGAATCTGCTGCTGCTGGAGCAAGTCCCATACATATCAATGGGTCACTCCTTGCTGCAAGGAGCCCACATCGCTCCAGACATCCATGCTGGGACTGCTGTATCCCCTGTGAAGCCATCACTCACAGATGGCAAATAAATGTCACCATGGCAAATACATGTCACCATGCTCCTGCTCCACTCAGGCACAGTGAGAGGAGAGAAAGTCTCCTGCAGCCCCACGCCCCCTCCTTCACTCTCTTCTCCAGGTTGGCAAAAATAAAAATATTAATATTCTCTGTGGATCCTTTGAGGTTGGTGTTTTCCTGTTTTCCTCTTACAGCTCATGGGAATCCTGAAATCTCCCAGATGGTAATTTATGATCATTTCTACATGGAGAGCATTGCTTGGCTCCAGCAGAACAGGTGCTCAGGGGAGCCACAATTCAGCTCCACCACATCTGCATTATAAATATATAAAGTTCAGAATTCATTCCCCTGGCTCGTCCGCATCTCTCTTTTGCTTCCCTAGTTATAAAAAAAAAAAAAAAAAAAAAAAAAAAAAAGTCTTAAACAAAACACTTTGGTTGTGAATGCCTGTTCCCCACAGGGTTTTAATCTGGGTCCCTGCAGCTGATGTCTTTATTTCATGTAAGCTTGGATCAAAATGGCTCACTCCTTCAAGGACTGCTTCCTGATGTAGTTTTGTGCATTTTTGTAATGGAGACTGGTAAATTAGGTTTCGTTTTAATAATCACCTATTTTTCCATATGGATATGGAGTGAAATACATATGTGTATAACAATGTTCTGGCACAGGGCTAAACCCAGCCCTTCCAGAAGGCAGCAAACTCTCAAGAACTGGCATTCCCCTCCTGCACCGAAACACGCACAGCATTGGTGATTCCTCATGAGCAACGAATCCTCCCATCCCATTATCAGAGAGGGATCTCTGCAATCTCTGCTCCTAGAGATTTGACCCCGCAGCCTGTGAGCCCAAGTGGATTAAGGGAAAAAAATGAAAAAGAAAGAAAGGCTTCCACCTGTGTTGCATGTCTGCTTAATCTTCCCATGCTGTGATTTCTCACCAGGGAGATGGTAAAGCAGGGTGACTGTGTGTGATAAAAAGGCCCTGCTTCCCTTCTTCCACCTTGCTGTGGGTTGGGATGGGGAACAGGAGCAGGGCAGCTTGGCTGCTGCTCTACCCCAACCCAGCCACAGTATTAGCAATCTCCCCAAATCATCTGGTATTGGGTTTTGTCCCGTTGGAGTTTCCTCTTGTTATTTCTGAGCAATTACACCCCAAAGCACAGTTACAGAAGCCAACTCCATAAGCAGCATTTTGGACCAGCAAAGAGCCTTGGAGGTGTCTAACCCCGGGGGGGGGGGGGCATGCCACGGCATGCTGAAGCCAACCAGCCTCTGGCTCATGGGAGAAAGCAGTATGGAAGATGGCAAGCACAGAGACAGCCCATGGCCTGCCTTGGATTTTGGCATTCCAAACTACTTTACGATCTTAATGATTCGGAAAGCAAAGAAACAGCATCCACCTCAATATCGTGCCCCTCCAGAAAGCATCCAGCACCAGCAGATAAGCAGGAAGCTTATAGGGAAGCCTCTCCTTGCTGCTTCATTCATTTCATTCCCAATTTTCTTTTATTTTGCAACACTGTAAATGCAAGGAAAGGAAGCATACGCAGCTGAGGCAAAGAGCGCAACCCTTCTGATTGTAAACAGGATTTTGCTTTTTCACCTCTTCCCCCCAAGGGTGGGAAAACTTGACCTCCTCATTCCCCCTCTGCAATGTATTAATCAGGCACCAAAATAAGGAATCTATGAAAAAATATTTGGTGTAAATTAGGTAACAGCAACATGTCCACCACAAGATGAATAGGACATCAAACAACATTTCTTAAGCTAACATGCTCCAGCTGCCATCCATAGAAATAGCTAAAGGACCCCTATAACATCTTTCTACGTATTCGAGAGGTGTATATACAATCCTCATGAAATGCAGGATTGACAGGCCAGACTACCACAACTAGTTCCTTCATGTTCAACACTAAATCTTCTGCAGCATGGGGTCTCTGAGCTCTGGGAATGCCAGCTCCCTTTCACCGGGCCCATATCCTGTGTATGTGCAATATCTCCTACCACTAGATATTGTACGGCCACCTCCTCCTCCTCGTTAATGTGCCTGCAGACTTTTCCTCTCAATCAAATGGCTCAGAAGGCAAAAATTTTGCTGCAAGGGTTTATGGCCATACGACCTGATAAGGAAAATGGTGTGTCCAGCCAGTCCTTTCAGCTGTCCGAGCCGAGCTGTGTTTCAATGTCCACCCTGCAGATGGGGCACTTCTTGCTGGTGGCCAGCCACTGGTCCACGCACACTTGGTGGAAGAGATGCATGCAGGGCAGCCTCCTGTGGAGAGAGAAGCACCACCCATTAGGGACTGTGTGGGTGGAGGAGGTCCAGGGGACTGAGGACATCAAAAAAGCTGCAGATGGGGCTGCCTTCAACATGGGGAAGCATCAGTGTAGTGGCACTGGTGCTGCCTAAGCCCCCAGCAACACCAGCTTACCCTGGGGCAGTAGGGCAGAGATGGTGTCCTTCTTGGTTAAAACATCTTAGAAAATCCCACATCCCTCTGAGCTGAGTTGTTGCAGTGACCATCTACCCTAGCTGCTGCTTTTGACCTTTCAGGTGTGTCAAGTTATACACTTGGGTTCTTGATCCTTGTGGCTCACCAGCAGTCAGGTGGGTCTCCACTGCTCCTACTTGGGTGTCTGGTGCGCCCCAGGGAATGTGGTTGCTTTTCAGCTATGTCACATTTGTCATCTCTTTGGTGACTCATGAACCAGGAGGGATTCCAAACCACAAGGGCCCATGGCAAAAGAATCAGAGCTTTTTGTGATGGCTTAAGGCAGCTAAAGGGCAAGGAGCAGGACCAAGTAGTGCAGATGCACTGCCCACGCACAGCTTATCCTCTTCCAATTCCTTGTCCCCATCCTCTGTCACAAGCAGAGTTTTGACCCAGACAAGAGCCTGGGGACCTTGATAGCAGGGGTTGTGCTGTGACCTAGGATGGCTCACTGTGACCCTTCAGGCTGAGAGATCTCACTTATTCTATAAGAAAGCAGCTCCATCCCAGCCACAAGCCACATTCCCCTGTACTTGACACACAGGCTCCATTTTATCATACTTTGGTCATCTGTAAAGGCAAGACATTGATTTCCATGAGCTCCAGATGGCTGTCTGAGGCCTGGCACCCATTATCCTAGGACATATGGTCAACCAACAGCATGGTTTTGAAGCAGGTGATCCAAACCCAAGAGATCCTGTGAAAATTGCCCACCTGCACTTCCTGCCTATGGCCCAAACCCATGTCCAACTAAAAGGCATGTGCTTTCCTAAACCCTGCAATAACAGTCCCGCCAAGGCACAGCAGTGTTATTGGGATAAGCACAACTCAGATGTCACCGAGAGGCAGTGGAGCAGAGGGAAGGATCATACCTGACGTCTTCTCCATCTTCAAGCATGGACAGACAGATTGTGCATTTCTCATCAGTATCCGACTCCTCTCCATCCTCTTGTTCAGCTTTGCCCTCCTGTGGTCTTCTCTGCAGCAAGGTTAAAGACATAATTTCATTGGGACTTGATTTTCTAATGCTCTGCCAAGTCTTGGTACTTGCAAGAAGGCAAATAATAAGAGCTTCATCTATCAGCCAGATCTTCCAGCTTGGAGAAGCCAGCCCAGCCAAAACAGCCAGTGGGGGGAGTATGCCACCAACATGCTGCCGGTCCACACATCTCCTCCCAGAACTGGGGGCAGTGGTGCTGATGGCAGTGCCCCAAGGAGCAGCCTGTCCGTTGCCGCCCCAGCACAGCCCCACCACCTCCTCAGTCCTCCATGTGGCAGGGATGGTCCCACAGTCTCCTTTGGTGGGTGCTTCTCCTGCAGACCCTGAAATGTGTAGGGTCACCACTGCCAGCAAGGGCAACAACCACTGTGCCCCATGCCACCTTGGTCACTGGCTTAGCCCCATGCTGCACCATGGGGCAGCACTTGGCCTGCCAGCTCCTTCCTGTCCTCCCCCCCCCCCCACCCCCCACGCACCCATTCCAAATAATATATTTTTTTTCTGTATCCACTGGAAATATAGTCAGAGATAAGTGCAGCAGGAGTTGAGTTCCTTCCAACGTGGGCAATGCAATGCAACATACTTATTGTTACTGGGGATGACAAACATGACATTTCTACCCAAATGAGCAATTTTTCCATTTTCTATTAACTCCAAAAATTGGCATCTGGTTCCTTAAGGGCAAGAGTTCAGCTCCAACAGAGGAGATGCCCCTTGCAAAGTGAAAGGAGGGCGAGCTCCCCCCACACCACGGAGCGAGTGCCCTTGTGGTGCCACCTGCATGCAGAAAGGGGTGGGTTTGCATGCACAAACCCCCTTGGTGTGGGGGCTTTCTTACCAGGTGCAGATGGGGGAAATTGCACCCACTGTGTGGGAGCAGGTTGACACCCTTTTGAAACTTTTGGCCTGCAGCTTCCTAGCCTAGAAGCATGAAATAGGGAGCTGAGCTACACCACTGCATCAGCCCAGGAGTCCCACAAGATGTTAAAGTGCCAGTTCTGGATTTCATGGTTCATTTCAGGGAAAAATTCAGTTGGCACTGCCAGTTTGCCAGCCCTGAGGATTGCAACCCACCAAAGCCCTTCCTTCTGTCCACTCCATGCACGCGACCCTTGGCCAGCTGCAAGGGGCTGGCAGCCATGCTGTGGTTTTGGGAACTCACCTTCTTGTACTTGTGGGGGAAGGTGAACCTCTCGATGGTGTTCTGCACGGCACCCCAGCTCACACTGCCCAGCCTGTCCTCCAGCTGCAGCAGCTCCTGCAGCATGGGAACAGCAACAAAATGGAATCAGCATTGCTCACGGGAGGCATTGGTGGAGGAGCACAAGGTCCCGCAATCCCAGTGTCTGCCTGCCAAGGAGCAAGGCTCCATCCTGCCCTTTCCTCGGTGGAAATGCTCATTGAACCCAAATCAGGCGTGGTTCAGTGGTGGATTTGAGCCCTGGTTCTTGGGCCAATAGCTGTGGACTTAAGGCACAGAGCTGAGAGCTGATATTTCAGAAATAGGGGTGGAGTCTGAGCTCTGTTTGGCAGGTCAGAAAACAAAACCCCATAGAACTGGAGGACTTCATATACAGCCATGAAGGGAGACAGAGTCAGCCAGAGCCAGACCCAGGCACTCTGGAATAAAACATCTTTCACTAAACCACCCAACCCCTTTTGCTTCCTGGTTATTACTGAAATGGCTGCAGGTCTCAATCTCATTCCCATCTGCAACTGCCAAACCATAAGGCAGTCTTATGAGTTTATGCCAGAGCTTGCATGGATTCCCAGGGCTTAAAAATTTAATAATTGCAGTTCCCAAGATATATACTTCATAGCTCTCCCGCACAGCCGACGTGTGCCTGCTAGGGTTCATTCCCTGAAGAGCAAGTAACTGGAGCTGAGGATAAGGGCAATTTCTGATTTCATGAACAACCTGCAAGAAGTGAGAGAGAAAAATAAAGCCACCTGTGCTACCACAAAGAAATCCCTCGTGTACTTTGATTTAAATTTAGCACTTAAAAAATTGAAAATGAAAGAGCGGACTGATACCTTCCCCAATGGAAGTCTTTTAATAACCAAAAAATGAGTAGATTAATAACTTAAAAAAAATAAGTAGATCTCCTATAAATAATAACTACAAACTTGCATGTCTTAGAAAAATGTCAAATAAACTCTGTTTTATTTATCCCTATAGCATCCATAACACTGCAGCTCCAAACTCTCAACATGGATTAGCTTAAAAAGAGATTTAATTTTATTTTTTAACTGTGTTAATTTATTTTCATCCAAGCTCTGGTATTTAAAGCTTTGCTGTAGTGTGCAGGTGTCAGGGTCGACTATGGGCACAAGGGAAGAGCACCCTCATGGGATTCCTGAGGATGCTTTAAGGATGAGCGGGGCTCTGGGTGGCTCAGCTCCAAATGCAGCTCCCTGCTAGGAGAAGGACCAACAAATGACCCTGGTCAGCCCATATTCACATCAAACCCCAGCTCCACCTATGCCACAGGTCACACAACTTTAATAGGTGGCATCAAGGCCAATGAAGATGGCAAATATGTGATGAGGGATGGTCTTTGGGTGTGATCTTGGGGAAGTGCCACCCAGCACTAGTCCTGCATACAGGGAGCCATGGGAACCTACAGTTCACTGCTGCATTAATAACATTATTATTATTAACTGTTGAGTCTCCCAGGTTTTTGCAGACCAGCTTGTGAGTGTGCTGCAGGTGATGGACCGAATCTTTCCAGAGCAGCTAAGCTTTTCTTTCCTTTCTCTAATCCAGAGTGCAAAGATGGAACATTATCCTTTCAGGCACTCCCTCCCACAGCTGGAGATAAGTGGGATTTGAAGAAGACAGGTGATAGAAAGATAGTAGCCTTTATTTTGACTGCCTTCTGGCAGACAATGCATAAAACATTTCTCAGTAAAAGCGTTTCACTTACCATCTGTGTTGAGGATGTGCTTCTGGGGAAATGTTGCATCCGAGGTGTAGCCAAATAATGCTGATAGGGCTGAGGGACTGGACGAACCTGGAACTGGGCGTGAGTCAGTCCTGCATCAACACTGAGGTCCCTGCGGGCACGAGGAGGAAGATGGAGCTGTGGCTGCCTGGTGGCATGGTACGGGCTATGATAACTCATGCTCACGGCATGGTGCTCTGATCTGCCATGGGTGCCTCAACCTGAAGTGATGCTTCTGCTTTGAAATCCTTGGATTTGAGCGATCACCTTTCCCTCCACCAAGGCAGAATGAAGGAGCAAGGGGTTGATTTTATGCCACTTAGCATTTGTGCTAGCTGGGGTCGAGAGCTGTAGGATATAGACTGCCAATTGCAGAGCAGTGTCTTGGGGGCTCTGATCGATCCCCAGACTCAGTAACTCAACCCGGCCAGGTCCTCCCTGTGCCTGCAGATGATCACATTTTGCCTTCAGCATTTTGCAGGAATGCAGATAAATGCCTGAGGGCAGAGAACTAAGGAGCCATTCTGGGAGGTTGTTAGGCCCATCATCCGTGCCTGTGACCTCTCTGGAGGTCTCCCAGCCCAGGTCATGGGAGGGCTTGGGGGAACAAGGGAGCTATTCCCTACCAGCAAGAGAGAATGCATCAATCCTGGCCTCAGGGAAACCCAGAACTGCTGTTTGTACAAAAAAAATAAGAAAGAAAAAGGTTTTAAGAAATTTCTGGATGAGACACCTGTAAGAAACAACGTCACACAACCAGCAGGCCACCACTGGTGAAGCAGGACATCCCTGACAGTCCCAGTCTCCTGTGCGCAGCCTGTCCTGGGGCTCATTTTTGTGGGTTTGGGTGCTTTGTCCCTCCAGAAATCAACCCAGCTCAACCCTGTGACTTCCAATGACCGAGATCCCAGCAAACACCGCAGCTCTGCCAAATCCAGCAAGCAGAGCTGAACTGCAAACCTCATTCCAGCCCTGCATGGATGGGATGGGAGGAGACCTAGCACAGCATCTATCCATAATCTGTCTATGTGTAATCCAATTAGCTGTTCCCTTGTCTCTCCAACCACTGAGTCTCTCAGCAAACAAGTGCTTTGAATGTCATTCACTTTATCGTAATTAAAAAGCCAGCACTCTGATAACTATTGTCTTCACATTTCACAGAATCACAGAATCACAGAATTTCTAGGTTGGAAGAGACC
>NW_023310688.1:46670-99582 GCF_011077185.1 Oxyura jamaicensis | reverse complement strand
TGTCTGAATTTAAGAAGCGATTGGACTGTGCACTTAGTCACATGGTCTAAAATTTTGGGTAGATGTGTGTGATGCCAGGAGTTGGACTCGATGATCCTTATGGGTCCCTTCCAACTCGGAATATTCTACTCTATTCTATTCTATCCTATCCTATCCTGTTCTGTTCTGTTCTATTCTATTCTAATTTTGAATGCAATGTGCAGAATTACTTTTTTATTACATCTTCGAGCTTGAAAATACATACTTAAACTAGGTATCTACAAAGAATTAGTAATAAGGGATTGGAAGTCTGTCCTGGTTTGAGTTACGATAGAGTTAATTTTCCTCCTAGTAGCTGGTAGAGTGCTATGTTTTGAAATTAGGATGAGACTAATGTTGATAACACACTGATGTTTTACTTGTTGCAGAGCAGTGCTTAGACTATGCCAAGGACTTTTCAGCTTCTCGCTCTGTCCTGCCAGCGGGCAGGCTGGGGGTGCAGCAAGAGCTGGGAGGGGACAGACCCAGGACAGCTGACCCAAACTGGCCAAAGGGGTATTCCATACCATCTGACGTCATGCTGAACAATATACAGGGGTGGCTAGCTGTGGTGGTTTTACCGTGCTAGGCAGTTGAACACCACAACCGCTCTCTCACTCCCCCTCCTCAGATGAGGAGGGGAAGAAGTAAAGGAAAGAACAACTCACGGGTTGAGATAAGGATAATTTAATTAAAGGGAAAAAAATTAAGGAAATACTATTATTAATTAAACAATTTAACTAAAGGGAAAAAAGGGAAAGGGGAAGAGGAAGGGGGAAAGGGAATAACAAAACAAAACAAGTAAAGGCTATGTGGAAGTGCAAAGGAAAGAAATTACTCTCTACTTCCCACAAATGAGTGATGCTTGACCACGTCCTTGAAGCAGGGCCTCAACGCACGTAGCCGGTGTTCGGGAGGAGGACAGACGTTTTCACAACGAGAGCCCACCCCTCCCCTCTTCTTCCTTTTTCCACCTTTTATTGCTGAGTGTGACATCATATTGAAACATGGGATTAGAAATTAGAGAGCGACTGATTAAGAATAAATATGTAGGCAACACTCATTGCTTAATATGTGCTGTGCTTGGAAAACAGAATGTTACATTTGTGATGTACTGTGCTTGTGCTGCACTGGGAAAATACAAAATGTACGTGCAAATACAGCATGAGAGAATGCACAGATGAGGAGTAAGGAGGAGGACTAAAAGGTGCCAGCACAGATTTATGATAGGGAGTAAGGAGGAGGTCACACTTGCAAGGTGCCTAGATAACAGGGGGCCCTCAGACCCTGGGAACCGAGACAAACCAACCTTATGGATTGGACTGAGACCAAGGGCTCAGAGAGCATGCGCAAGAAGATAAGGTGAAAAGTTAAACTCTGATGAAGACATCTTACTTCATCCCCACGACCACACGGACGACCACCAGAAAGCACTACGCAAGTGCAGAAGGACTGATAAGATAATTAGCATACGAAGTGGGGCTAGGTGAAGCTAGGAAGTGAATATGCATAGGTGTGTTGCGAAACTTAATGCATATGTAATATTTTAGGGGATAAAAGAGAATGCACACGAGCGAATTGTTGCGCACGACTTTGGTGGGACTACCCCCCTGTGCTGCCCAGCGCTGAATAAATATACCTACTTTACAATCTTATTGTGGAGTCAGTTTTTCACAACTCATTTGGCGAGCCAGCCAGGAGACACTCTGCTTGGCTGCGGGATCGACTGCGGAGCGGACGCCCCTAGGTGCACCCCGAGTATTTTCCTTGGAGGGGACTCCACTCCCAGCCGCTCACCACGGGAGCAGACAAGGATCTCCTGAAGCTGCGGACAAACGGTATGTTTTACAGTACAGGAAGGGCCTGTAAGTCGTACGCGTGCCGGGGCAGCTGGTAAATCGCGCAGAGACATCTGGCGTGCAGCATAGTCCCCGTAAGGGAGGAGGGTACCCTACAGGCTGACCAATAGAGCGGTCAAGGGGGATTTGCTGACCGATAAAGTGGCTGCTAGCGATCTTGGGAGTAGATCGAGCAAATCCGAGGTTACCGCTGCATCCCATTTTTGGGATCCAGGACAGACCTGCTAATGACTGTATAAGAAGCAGGAGAAGGATAAGCGGGCCTCTCACAATTGTGACAAGGTTACCTGGGTAATGTTTGCAGCTGCTGGAGGGATACTAACTGGAGTGTTAATAATTGTATGTCTTATTCGTAAATGTCCAGGTATTTTGTGTTGAAAGTATTTGTAAGTGTAAGTAAGTGCATGTGTTTGAAACAAAGTGGAGTGAGTCACTCCACCAAGAACAGTCAGAGACAATATTTGTTTGGTTGGTTATCATTCTAAATCATATATTCTTGTGGTATGGATGAGATGTACTAGGGGCCTCTCTGTGTGATTGTGTGATTGTGCTGTGAGTGAGACGCAGCATCGCTGCAAAGCAAGTGCGGAGTTCCGATCCGCGGTTCCGTATTCTCTGCGAGGGGAGCGGCCGGAGACGAGCGAAGTGCGTGACAGACCGAAAAGAAGTGCTGTTTTATCCAAGTGTTCATGGTATGAACTCAATATGGTATGGAATATCCCTTTTCAATAATGAACTCAATACGGTATGGAATATCCCTTTGGTTGGTTTAGGTCAATATCCCTTTGGTTGGTTTAGGTCAGCTGCCCTGGTGATGTTTCTTTCTCACTTTTTTGCCCACCCCCTAGGAGGGTTAGAGAAAGTCCTGATGCAGTGCCAGCACTTCTCAGCAGCAGACACAGCACTAGTGTGATACCACTGCTGTTCTAGCTACAAGTGCAGAGCGCAGCACTGTATGGGCTGCTGCAGGGGAAGTTAACATCCCAGCCAGACCCAGTACACTTATCTCATGGAAAGATACCTTGCAAAAAATGTGTTTATCCTCAAACAAGTCATACAAGCAGTCAATAACAGAATGTTCGATCAAAAATTAACTTAGGGAACATGCTTTCCAACCTGTAGCTAAGGGGATAATATCAAGTAAAGTGACAAAACAAAACAAAAAGAAAACCTAGGAAAAAATGGAGGAAGACTTTGATGCACATGCATAATTAAAAAAAAATATATTGGACAAAAAATAAACAAACTGAGAAACTTGACTTGGTGTCCTAAGTAAGTGCCAAGTATAACTCTGTGAGATGTGTTCATCTGATTCGTGTCAATGTGGAGCAATGTTAGGGCCACATGATAGATTGTGACTGTCTTATACATCCTTGTATAATCACAAGATTGGAGAAATTGAGATGGTTAATGTATGTATATAGTTATTGTGTTTGGTGATCAATGTATGGATATGTTTTTTACATTCGGTGGTTAATGTATGTATATAGTTCTTGTGTTCTGCAATGGTCACCTGACAGGAACAGCCTGGACCAGTGTTGTTGCTAGGCAGAAGACTGTGGGGGGGGAGCATGCATGTGGTCTGGGGTCGAGAAGATTCCAGAAGATTCCAGAAGAAGAAGAAGGCATGCTCGAAGGAGGACACGCCCACCAATGAATATGCATTAGTAGAGGAGATATAAGCCCGGAATGGGAACTGTGGGGTGTGCGTCTTGGTGGAGCAGAGACTCCTGGCGCACCCAGCACTGTTTGCTTGCCTTTATTCCTCTAATAAATTGCTAACTTTAATTAGAATTCTATTTGAGACTCAATCATTTATCACAACTCTAATGATGAGAAACGCCACCAAATCACTAGCAACCTCAAAAACTACAAATGGTAGACAAACTCTAGAGTGTCACAACTCACACCAATCCAATGACAACATGGAGCACGGAGCACAATAAAAACAGTGCGAGAAAAAGAACTGAGTCCAAACACCATACTAACTAAGCATGCAAAAAATAGTGATCAAAAACCTAAACCTTTTCCAAATGACAACCCTGTCAGAAGCTTACTTCATAACTGCAAGCCTAGACCTGCAAGAGAAATAAAACTCTAAATAGGATTCAAACAACCAAAATGTGCACATATTTTACGGAACCAGTACGATCTATTCTTTGAGAGATGACAGAGTGGTTACATGAACAAGGGAAAGCACAAGAAGAGCGTGCTATTCAACTGTCTTTGTTGAAATTATTTTGGTCCATATCTACTAAAACTAATTTTAAACAGCAACTCTGTATTTACTTAACATTCCCATTTTCATACATGGTAAACATTATTGAGGCAAGCAGCGTGGAAAGTGTTTGACTCAGGGACCTCAAGCAGAAGGATTGTGTGTATATAGCACTAGACAGATTTACACGAAATAGTAGTAGAGAACAAGTCCACGTCACTTGGCATCAGGACAAAGATTCTCTAAGCACTGGGCCTGATGGATGAATAGGCAGGCTAGCCATGAGAAATTCTAGAAGCTAAGACTAAATTTCTCTTCCTTCAGCACCTTAAAATTTCCTTTTTTTTTTCCCCCACATCCAACAGCAATGGACTGCATCCAAACTACCTGTAGTTTCATACCCAGGAAACTGGGTCCTACACACCTTCCTTCTTCCTTTCCTCAAGAAAGATGTGGTGAAGGAATGACGGAGAAAAACTCCGTTCCTTCTGCACACCCCTTTTCCTCTTCCTAGCATTCACCAGGCAGCATACTAGCTTTAAACAGAGCTTGTGTGTACACTATAATAACTTGCTTTTATTTCACCAGACTGACTCTCCTCACTGTATGAAAATGCTGGTCTTGTTCAACTGCTTCGTAATATCTCAAACCAAGGAAAGACCGTATTCTAAAGATTACGAGGGACATAAAAATATACTTAACAAGAATAACAGCCAAAACACAACTCAACTGCTATCTATCCGAACTTGACATAAAACCTCTGGCTTTCCTGCCCTGATCTAGTCTGGGGGTTTGAACTATCTTATATATTCAAATAAAACTAAGATTAATAAGGATCTGATTTTTATGCTAAAAGGGCTATCTTATCACATTGGCCATTGAAAAGATCCCAGTAGTTTCACTTTTACAACAACTGATTAATTAAATACATCAAAAATTATTTAAACGTTTAAAGTGAATTATTCTGAAAAGAAACAAGAACCCAAATAATTATTTGGTTTATGTATTTGCATATTCATACTATGCACTTAAAAACTGAATTCCTAACAATGTTTCCTGATGTATAAAAACTAGGTATCTCAACAATTAGCATTTTAATATTTCATATATTTAGCCTGCTGATGTTTGATAGCAAATCACAAGCTTAATCTAAATACATATGACATTGATAACCATTCTCTAGAAAAACATTCTGATAATACCATAACAAGCAGAATAGAAAAAACAAGTGCAACGTTTGCTACCTTTTGGGCATCAGTCATGGATGATAACCAGTGAAGTGCAAGTTACCTTTTTTATTATTTTTTTTTTCAGCATAGATATTCTGATAAAATTAATGAAATATTAAAACTGAAAAAAGTAAGAAAAAGGAATTAATACCTGGCATGTTCCTGAACTCCGACAATCTCTACTTCACTATCAGAAGAGGCAATGTTAATTTCTTCATTGATCTGGGCGTTACCAGAAGAGGTTTTGTCACTTGCAAGGAAGCCTGGATCCAAATGAGCTATAGAAGGGAAAAATGCAAACACAATGTTTAACAGCTTACATGACTCAGAAATCAGCTGGAAAAGGAATTTCTAGATCTAACCCCCAAAAAAATTGAAATACCAAGATCGGGAAAGGTTATTAGACCAACTTAGCTAACTTTCAGTTTGTTATGAGATACAGGATTATCACTGGATTTATCTCAGTAGCTCTAGTGATGGTGTTATCACACAAATGTGAGAAAAGACATACCATTGTGTCAGGAACACTTCTCTGATTTAGGGGTAATTAGACTTTCCAACTCTTATTTTACAATAATGCTGAGTTAGCCTGCACCTAAACCTCTTCGAGATAAAGCAAGATGACAATCTATTGTCAATAAATCAAACCCAGTGACACTATGGAAAAGAAAGCCTACAGGATGGATGGAAACACCACACACCCTGAGGAAATAGAAATGTTGGTGTCAACATTTTGTTCTAAACTAGAAGACAGAAGAAAATAAAACTATCATTTTCTGGTCATACCGCTTCACATCTGCTCTAATATTATTACAAATACTTGAGAAAAAAAAAAAAAAAAAAAAAAAAAAAAAATTTTTTTTAATACCCTCTATATAAAGCACTGTTTTATTTTATTTTAGTTTTTATTAAAGCTCCTCAATAGCTATCCAGTTCATCAGTTTGTCAAACAACAAGTCCTTTCTAAGCATAAGAAGTGTGGCAGGTTTTCGGTTTTCTGCCAAGTACTGCTGAGTACTTCACCACAATTAGTGAAATTGTGTTGTGAAACATTATACTTGCACAGAAAACACAAAATAGACAAAACATTTTTTGTTTTATAGAAAATAAACTAATTCAACACTTAAAAGTATAAAAATATATACTTTTATTGTCTCTCTTTAGCAGCAACCTGGGAGAAACAGGGCAGCCTTGAAGACGAGACTACCTACTTCTTGGAAACAATTCACACAACTGTATTACACATGGGAAGAATCATTTGTAGAGCAGGAAAATTTGAGATTAGCTGAATATATTATCTATATCTAGTTTGACTGGACACTTCTTCAAAGATAGGAGGAGGAGGTTGCAATAATCATCTACAGAACTCTAAAATTTAGTGTGCAAACTACAGAACTGATTAAACCCCAAGGTGGACCAAGAGGACACAAAAAGAAGAAATTAATCTTAGAACATGTTCCGGGAAGACTTTCTAATTGAAAATACTCAGAAACACTTGAAATACTTGGAAAAGATGGAAGCAAAATAGAAGGACAGAGTATGTTCACTGCTTCTGGAAAGCAAAGGCCCTTGGTGCAGCATCGGAGCAAGGCTGGAAAGGGAAGGAAATCCATGTGCTGCAATGGGCCTGAAGGAGGAGTTTCCACCTCACAACACAAAAAAGATTTTAAGCTGAACTTAAAATAATAGCCCAGGCAGCTGAACATTTCTTGGCAAATATCACTGACTGCCATAAAGTCCCAAAACGGGTCATGGATATTTCTTAAACAGAAGTGGCTGGTGCAACATGAAACAGAAGCTCAGAAGCTTTGATTCACGTGCTGGCAATGCAAACCAGGAGCTCGAGGTGATTGCTGCCCCAGCAGGTCGCATCGCCCTGCTCCCAACAGCCATAGACACTGTGGCACCGGCAGCAGAACAGCAAGGTGCTCCTTGACCGCTTCCAGCTTACTGCTACTGCTCTCAGTCTGCCTTAGTATGTTAACTGCTGAGTCTAAAAAGCTGACATATGCCAACCTGCAACCTCTGCTAGACGGGGTAATGCCTGGCGGAGGGGCTTTTAGAGCCCTATAAAGAGCCCCAAAAGAGTAGGATATTGCCATAGCTTTATGTTCAGACAACAAAAAGGTACTTAGCAGTAGGGAAACCATGATTAGCAAAGTAAATATTACTACATGTAGCTGAGTGTAAATCAGGATTACAGCACACAGATTTCACGCCTAATAACATGGTTACACTTTTTTAATGTGAAGATGACACCCAAAGGAGATGTTTTGTTTGCCCTACAACATCAGCTTGCAAAACAACTCCAAATATTTGCCTATACACAAAGATGTGATAATGTGTCCCAGTAAGATTTTTCACTTAGATAAACTTTACGGTGTTATTTTCTCATGGGAACACATCTTTTAAAGCATGCTAAACTAGATACTGGCTTGAGTTTAATTTGGAAAACAGAATTTTCAAATTTTACATCTGCTTTCGAAATGTGCAGTCTTAGGCATGGTAAGAAAAGGCCAGCACTGACACATGTAGAGCCAGAAGTGTACTAGAGGTACAAGGCTCTGAGGTAAAGTATATGCAGGGAAAAAAATAATAATCATCCTTTCAGACACTTTCCCAGCATGAGGAATGAATTAGTCTGGATATGTTTCCATTGGTTCAAGGATAAAGAAGTTTCTTGAAGTTATCTAGGTTTCTTTTACCTCGCAACCTCATTCTTGCAAAAGCAAGTGTCCTTGGATATAGGTAGAAGGAGGGATGACAAATTTCTACCTGCATCGCTCAACTGTACTCATAAGAGGTAAGCAGAAGGAAGCTTGGTAAGAAACGTTCACTTTTTATTTCTTTACATTCTTTTCTTTCTACTAAAGTACCAAATCATTAGTGCTATGTAATAAAGTTAATTTCAGCTGTTCTAATCTTTTTTTTTTTTTTAATCACTTAATAAAGAAGTAGGCTTGTGAGTCTACTATCCTGCAAGCAACAGCAGTGAGCTTGGAAAACACAGGCTAGCTTCAAAAAGGCTGGAACATCATCCAGCCACAGAGCATAGCAAAGATAACAGAGATTCGCACATTCACGTAATGGAAACGTCTGCTATATAGTAATGGAACAGCTCTTTCAAAATCTGCTATGTACTTGTATTTCTTTAAGCCTGATAGACACAGAAAATAACTCTGAGCTACCAGGAGACTTCCAGGATAGGTGCCTTTTGGCAGGCTTACATTTAAAAAACAGAGTAAAACAAAAAACCTCTGCTCCATCACCACAGGCAAGACTCCATGTCTTATGCAGTTAAAATCGTAACCATATATCAAAAATGAGTGGCAAGGAAGCTAATATATTGGCACTTGAGGATACAGGGCGAAGTCAATAGGAAATATTCCCCATTAGCTCCCTGCTTATATAGCTCTCCCCCAAGATACAGGAACATCTCATGTTAATGCTCAACTCTTTTGCTAGTTAAGTGTTGCAAGCACCAAGTGAAGCTGAGCAGTTTTTATGAAGCCTCCCACAGTGTTCCTGCTCTTGCAGGAAATTTCTTTTTAGTCTCTTGATGTGAAGCCCACTTACCAGCACTTTTTCACCCTTCACCTTTATTTGATGTTGGTATGTCCAGTTTTCTAGGGTATGTTAAAAAATACAGATGGCATATGGAAATAATTAATGCTTGTATTTTAAGGAAATAAAAAAAAAAGAGAAAAAAAAAGACATACAGAGACATAGACAATTACAATAATTAAAATAAGATTTTGATTGGTTTACTAGCTAGTGGCATGGGTCATCAGAATCAACTATTCAGTAATAAGTTTAGCTCACTCTCATTAGAGAGGAGGAAAAAAGAAAAGAAAAAAAGAAGACCTATTTTCCAAGAAGTAATTAGAGGGAAAGGAGGAAAAATAATTAAGAAAATTAGTTTCAAAAAAATACATTGCAGGAATCTTTGCCAATTTTTACCAGTTTTATGTTGGAATAAATGTCAGACATTTTCAATTAGCTCCTATACTGCTTTATTGCATAGTCCATACAAGGTGCTTTTAAAGCTGTATAAATTACAAAGATATCGAAAGGACAGAAGGCAGAGACAGTGGCCAAGATGCTGGAATGAACATCAGGAAGGGAACTTCAACAGACCTGTATCAGCACTCAGCTCATCTAGCAGCCCTCTGGTTCTCCAGGTAGATCCCGAGTCTTGATTTCCTACAGAATTATTGTGTTCTTTAACTACTGCAGCCGCCAACAGATTGTCCACATTTACCACTTCTGGGTCCGAATTTGTGTCTGATATATCGTAATGAGCTACAACTGGAGGTCCATCTGCAGGAGAGAAAGGCAGCAGTACTCAGAAATCAGCATTCTGCGAAAGACACCTTAAAAAGTACAAATAAGTTGTTTAAGGATTAATGCAATCTCCTAGTGAAGCTCTTAAAAAACTATAAATTGTATCAATTATTGCACTTCAGTTAATGAACATAGTCTGAGATTACAGAGACATTTTAACCTTTGCATACACAGAAAACACAAATGTGAGAAAAACAGTTATGAATGTATCTGTGTATTATCTTTCATATTAACACATAACAGCTCCATATCTGACAATGTTACATTTACAGTCCTAAAAGGATAAAACCTTCAGTTTAAAAGAAGAAATAATATGCTACAGGACATTAAGTTTTGGCAAGACATTTAACTAGAGAATTTTACAAAACTCAAGTGACAGCTTACATTACTTTAGGGTTGACTGAATAAAGCTAACTTTCTGATATATCTGAATCATTAAACTGTAACTGTTACAACAGTTTAACATTAGGCAAGCTTCCTTATAGTAACAGTTATCTGTCAGGGACAGGGGGGATTTTTCAGAAGTGCATTTTTTTTTTTTTTTAAGATTAAGAACAACGAGGAAGGAAACTATAGTGTGCAGTGATAAATATGCTTCTTTTTGTTTTTTATGATTACCATATGCACCTTTTGCTACCAAAGTGAAGGGGGAAATAAGCAGAGAGAATTGCTTACATGATTCTGAAATCTATTACTGAGGAAAAACAAAACGATATTTTTGGTCCATTTTATTAGGATAGAATATTTCATTTTTGAAAAACCCCTATAATTAGGAAGTATACTAGAAACAGAAGAGGCTCACAGAAACCTCAAATTCAAGACAAGGATTAATTTGGAAGCAAAGAGAGAATAGCTAAATATCGTTACACTTAAAGGATGCACATTTTAATTCAAATACCTGTCTCAGCTAGCAACTACAGCTTATCGATTCATAGTGGGTGAAAGTTCTTGGAGTTCTCATTTCTCAAGTGCCAGAATGAAAACTTGGTTTGGGCTAAGAATTTAGCCACAGAAAATAGTACAAAATTGAAAAATGGCCAAAGCTCAGCTGCTTTCCTCATGCAACTGCACAGCTCCAAAGGAATGCTGGCAGCTGAATGTCTGAGGGACTTTTTCATGACGTGATGTATCAGTCATATGGGACACTAATAACGTGTTCAGAAAGACAGGACCTTCAGAGTTACTGAATGACTGAAGAAATTTTTAAAATTCACAAACAATAAAAAGAAAAAAGTTTTGGGAAAGATTCGTCTCATTGAGAAATAACCGATGGCTATTTTTTAAGACAAAGAATGCAAGGAACTAAAAGTTTCTAGGTCTCTGAAAAGCTGTTTCTACTCAGGTTTGCTTGTGTGACTCGGTCCCTGAAACATAATTCAACACAATATCCTAAGAAATGCCTGTTCTGGGATTAGCAACACACTTCATTAAAGAGTGACCATATTGCTTAAGTTGTAGTAAAGATCAGTTTTGCAACAAGGTATGAAGAAATTCACAAAATATTTGAGATCAGACCTGTCTCCAAAACAACATAAAACAAAGTTATATTACAAACTTAAAACAGATCCAACAAAATAAATGAGTAGTTAAATGAGTAGACCAAATTGTTCACAACATGAAACGCTGATGATTATGACTAGAAAAGAAATCCTGATAATTAACTGAAAGGCAATCTTTTGCTTTTGAAAAGGCAATTGCAAAATAATGGCATTCCAAGTTCAAAATTAAGCTGGCTGATGTTCGGTTAATTATTTGTGCAAGCTGATGATTTAATTACATGCAGAAGTTACAAGTGGACTGAATCACAAGAGGAACATTTTCTTTCAGTCTTATCATCAGAGTTCAGCATGAACATATATAATGTGATCTATAAAAATAAACAGTTGGGTGCAGAAGATACGAGGGTCAAGTACAATATTGACTATTTGAGCATTTTTACAATAGGTTATCTAAAATTTCAGGAGCTGTGTACTATTCCTTCAGGTCTTTGTTGCTTTAGCTTCTTACTAAGGTCTCCAAAAGAAGCAGTGATATTTGATTTAGATAGATGTGTTTACACAAGTAAAATTGTATTTGGACAGGAGGCACCAATAGTCTCAAGTCAAAATTGTACCACTCCTACATGTATAATCATGCAAAAATGTATAATAAATGTATATACATGCAGAGTGATTCTCATCACCTACCCATAGAAATAACTTGTGTGAAAGTCTTCATCAGTAGGAAATACAAGTATAAACTTGTTATCTGTAGCTCCACTCTTGTATCTTCCACACTTCCAAACAGCACACCTTATAACTTAGCTTAAATTTAGTATACATCAAACAGACAAAAATATTTTCAATATAATTTACATACTGTAATTATATTTGTCAGTGTAACAGCCACCAATTTAAAGATTTGGAAAAAACAAGCTGACTGTTTACAAAGCAAGCACAGCAGAGGTCTCTGTGCTTTTCTCAGCCTTGTCTTCCAAAACCAGATTTGGAAAGGAAATCCAAATGCACCTATCACCAGTAAGCGGCCAACACAGCTAAGGTAACAAGTCCTAGGATTCTCAGCATGAACAAAAGAAGAAACAAGCAAGAAATGCTCACGTGTATTAAAAAAAAAAAAAAAAAAAAAAAAAAAAAAAACAGACATAGATGACAAGTAGATGAAAGTTGCAGTGGATGTATATCAAAAAATCCTCTAAAATAGCTCCAGCCCCCAAAACCCATTTCCTGTTCAATAGCAGGCGAATGGGGCAGGAGGGATTAAGCTTGGGCATAGTGTGACGTGACCAACTGAGGGCGTAATGCAAAGTGACTGCGGGGTACCGAGAAATAGACAACTGGCTTCAGCTAGGAAATAAGTACTGAAAAAGGCTTTCACGATGAAAATGATCAACTAAAACCACAGTTGCAACTCTTATCAGCTTGTCTTTGTGATAGAGCTGCTCCTTGCAGTAACTGACTGTAGAGGGATTTTGAAGGAAAAAAAGAGACACCAAAACAAAACCATGGCAGGATCACAATTTAACATAGCAGAATTAGGAGGTTCCCTACTCAGTGATTTAAACAACGTCTTTAGGAAAAATCACATCTTCTGAGAACCCAAGGTAGCTGGAAGTCTTACATTTCACTTGTGATGATTTATTTACTGGCTTTAATTTATTACTAAAGCACTAAATGTTTCAAAAATACAAGGCTGAAAGTTAACAAGTACCAGCAGCAAAAATACACTTAACGTTAACAGGGGGAGGGAAAGACTGCAAGGATTTTTTTATTATTTTTTTTAAAGAATCTGGAGGCAGAGGTCATCATAGGGACAATGCTTCCAAGCATCCAATTTTCCCTTGATTTACAGAGCCCATCAAAGCTAACTCCACTCAGGACACCCGAATTAAAAGCCACATGCACAAAAATCCAGGTCCACACAAAACAAGCGTAATTTGCAATGCAGCAAATTCAGTCGTTTCCTATTTGCTAGCCACTGCCATGCTTTTCACAGAGCCACATCTTTTATCCCCTCAACTCATGATAACAGCAGCACAAGCAAAAAGGGGGAACCAAGTGTAAAAATCCAGCTGTGGGTTAAAAGCAGCAACCCTAGGAGAAGCACCATTCCTTACCTTTGTGCTGAAGCAGCTGCTTAGTAATGCACAATGTACCCAGTGGTCACTTTGGTTGTGAAACAAAGGGAAAGCTAGCACAACCTGAACGGGGAATTTACTCCTTCAAGTCATTCTCCCTCTTCAGCTTTCATAAATTTAGGCACGGAGACCCAGCTCGCTGCCCAAATGTCCTCCCTCTGCAGCCAGAGAGGGGGGACTTTTGGGGATGGGCAGGCTGAGAAGGCTAGGGGCTCACATCGCAGCCCCCGGCATCGCCTCCCTCCCTCCTGGCCTCCCCAGCATGCAGGGTTCAGTCCGGCACCGGCAGGGCACCCATCTCTGGCACCAAAACTGCCCGGAAAGATCAGCTCCAGTCCTAGGGATGGGACTTATGCCGAGTACTTTATGTGCTTAAATCCCCTCCAAGTAAAGGAAAAAGACTGAAGGCTCCAGAGGACTGCCCTGGCTGAAGTCAGTCCAAAATTCAAAGCCTAATTTTGGTGGTTAGTTACCCTCTGGAGCTAGCAGTGTCTTTCCAACGAGGAGACAAGGAGCCTCATTTAGGTGTGAACAGCACCGCAAGCTCTCAAATGCACAGAAGTGTACAATAACAACAGCAATTGTAATTGCAGCACTTTATTCTTAACAAAGCTTTCCATTAGTGATCTCAGTGAGGTGGTTATTAACCTCCTTTTGCCTGTGGGGGAAACTGAGGCACGCAGAGATTTGCAGCTTGCTCAAGGCTAACAAGCAGGGGAGCTGAGCTGAACTGAAAACAACACTCCCCTCAAATTACCAAGCTATTTTTAACTGAGAAATTATGGAGGAGTTTAAAAATGGCATTTGGGAATGTTTTCTTGAAACGTGCAAAAGCTAAAAAGGCAACACACTGAGGTACCCAGGTAGTCATCAGCCTAAAGAGCCATGGACTCAGCTCTTGGTCTTCTTTAGGAATAAAGGCATTGCTCCATTTTATGCCCATCCCAGTACTCTGAATTATTGTTTTTATATAGTAAAATCGACTACTGAGAATTTTTTTTTAAAAAAAAAAGACCCAAGAACACCCTTCGTTTACACCTCACACAAATTTAAGAGATAACTGACTTCAAGATTAAGCAAAACATAGCATGGACTTTAATAACCACATAAATTATCACTCAGATAATCACTACACTAATCAACACAAACAAATATTGGGTGCCAAAAACTAAGATCTAGAGGATTGCATCCTAAGTGACTAGCTGAAATAGTTTTATAGTAGATAAATAAGTAACTTCCACCTAAACAGGATGGCTTCATGTATGACTACAGGCTGAAGCAACCACTTTTTTTGTTGTAGATAAACAATACAAACCTGCTATTATTTAAGACATGATCCAGAGCTACAGCTAAAGCAGGCTCGGTTCAGATGGCATAAATGATCTGAACTCTAAAACGTTCCCAAAGGAGGGTGGGAGGCAGGAGACCTTTGCTTTTTTATGTTGTTTAGCAACATGAAACACTTCATTACTATTTATGTTCATTTATTTATTCCAGGTTACAGTAGTTACATTTCAAAATTACAGGGTTAGGCAAAGAATACATGGTAAATACAATAAAAAACAATAGTAGTGTAACAACATTCTGCCTAAAATCAAAGTGAACAAAAAAAAATGATGAATCCATTTTCCTCATGGTTTCATTCATTTCACACAGTACAGATTTTTTTAAATATATATATAATAATAAAATAATAGAAACCAACATAATCGAATGAGCATCTGTTCTCAGACTGGATCATTTATAATATAGCACACCAGGAGAGATCTTAAAAATTCAAGTCTTGCTGATCATCATTCATTCTTCCAGGCTTTTTGATGGTTTGATGGAAAATATCTTGGATTTGTTTTACCAAATTATACAGAGAGACACAATAGTTATTTTCAATGTGCATTAAGCAAAGGCACATGAAGCATGGTTGTGCGCTGAGGAAACAGGAGGAAATGCACGATGTCTATTGCACAACAGGACTCACTGTCGCTGGTGCTACTTAATGACTTCTTAATTGTGGAAGCAGACATATTAGCCAGATTTCTTTCCCAGTTTTACTTGGGAAAGGCGTATCAGGAGGCAACTGAAAGCATCACACAGAGCTATGACCACAAAGTCTCCTGTGGAGGCACAACTTACATTAGCAAAAGGCAGGCAAACGAGGGCAGGCTCACCCCACCAGAAGCATCAGGTTTTTGGGAGCATGAGCTGCATCCTCCCACGGTGAGCTGCTACAGGCTTGATGAGATTATGCTAGTCCTGATGGTCCGGACTAACCCCTGCTCCATCAGTCTGAGATTTAACAGAGTGCTCAAAATCCGTTTTAATTGAACCTTGTTCTCCACGTGCCTTCGCTTTGCTGATCCAGCACCATTAGATTAATAAAATTTGTGAGAAAAAAAACGTTTTCTAGCAGCATGTTTTACAAAGTACTGTCCATCTTCATCAATCAGCCTGAGTATTTAGCTTCTACAGTACTAATTGCACAGTGCGTTTGTTCTAATGCTTCCAAACACAGCTGCAGTGGTCACAGTGCAGACCTTGATCGTTTTAAAAAACAAACATCAGCTCAGGGAGACCCATTTACACACTTTTATCAGGCAAAGAGTCCTCTTAATGTAGTCTCTGACCAAAACCTGCAGAAAGTTCATTTTAATGAAGTGAAATGCCAGCTCCATTGAAATTAGTAGAGGTTTTCTACTGGTTTTAATAGGGCTAGGATTTAATTTCTAATGCCCTTGAGATAGTACTTAAAGACATTTACAGTATGTGATACAGAAAGAAAAAATATATATTAACAAGAAAATGCAGTGATAATATAAATATGTTTCGATTGGCAAAATAACCGCCCAGCCTAATCCCAGCCCATTTAAGTTAAGATTGGTTCTCCGGTCTTAACTTTAGCAGCTCTGACAAAATAACCAAACAATCCTGCATGAACACTAAAAGACACCGTGAAGTTAAAAATAAATAAATAATAATAATAAACAGATGCATATTTCTACCTGAATTATTTTGTCTTAATGCTGTTGTAAATAACGAAAATCAGTATACCTGAAAGGTCTAGGACCTTTCATTTATTTTATTTTATTGACTTTTTTTATTGACTTTTTTTTTAATTGACTTTTTTTTCTTTATTTTATTTTATTGACTTTTTTTCCAATTTAGTTACTTTTCCAATAGACTATTTTAAGGCTCACTGCCTCGACTTGAATTTGTTTTATGCTGTGTGCTACTTGATTTTTTTCCCCTAAATAAGCCCTGAAAATTCACTTACTTTGTTAGAAGCATGTGAAGTAAAGCCCCTGACTCTCAGCTAAAATGATATGTGCCAAACTTCGGGATTGCCTGTAGCTCTCAAAGCCCTCTCAAGGGCAGAAGGGGCACGAGTGCTTGGCCCCCCAGACCTCCAGGGGCTTCTGCGTTGGGTCCCACCCTAGGAGCAGATCCTGTAATGTTTCATTCATTGAATCAGCAGTTTGACATTTTGTGACATTTCAGTTAAGCCTTTCTATAAAGGCTCATTTGCACCTTTATAAAAACATTAATGAAGTAGCTATGTTTCACCTCCTACTAAATCCTGACTCTGCAGTCAATTGAACGGGTGTTCAATTACTCCCATGCAGAAACTTTTGCCACATTGAAAACATAATTCAATATTAAAAATGGCAATGTAGAAACCTGAATAGGCCAGCTGGATTTACATTGGCACCATTTACACGGGAGTTATCCCAGTCTACGCCAGCTGATCTGAATTGACACATCTACTCTTTCAAAAACATAAGACCACAAATAATTATTTACTTAAGAAATCAGAACACGTCTTTAATCCTTTCTGAAGTATAAATCTTAGGAAAATTATACAAACTCCAAATCATCATCTGTGATTCTCCATACCTGTGCAAAAAGTCCTATTGATTTCTCCTCTACATGTTAAAATCAATTGTTTTGAAGCAATTTTTTGAGATGTGAGCAAAAACATACATTCAAAAATCTATCTCCAGGTTCAAAAGCAAAAGAGTTTCCTCTTGATACAGTTAAATAAGGGTGGACTACTTTAATGCAGTACTAAATGGATGAGATTAAAATTTATGTTAAAATTTCAGCTGAAGAAATTCTAACCCCCTGAAAGTTTCTAGTCTAAGCCCTTCGAAAATGAACTTATAATGGAAACCAGCAAACTCAACTGTAGTCAGATACTACAGCAAAAATACTTCATTTTTTTCCAGGAAATAAAAATCTCTGAAGTTACCTATCAGGAGCCCAGAAGTCTGCCTGCTCAAGGAGACACCTGTGAAGTCCAGACTCCTTGCAGCATGGTGTCAGGAGGCTGCCTGCCTGCATCCCTCAAACCCACGCTACAAAGCACTCAGATGCTCCTGCTAAACCTGCAACTACCGTCCTCAGGGGGGTCACAGCACCCTGAACAGAAAACGTGGGGGTCCCCTGTCATCTGGAAGGAGATGCATACTCCCATACAGGGGACACATGCCGAGGGAGCAGATATTCACCCATGTCCGCCGACACATACTTCCACCTCACAGGAGCTGAGTTACAACAGCTGAAGCTCTGGCTCCAGCTTTGGGGCAAGTGAAAAGAGCAAGCGAACAAAATATTTACCATTTCCAAAATCATTTGCCTGTGCAAGAGCAATGGCTGTATTTTTAACACTAGGCAGCTTTCATGGGGAAAATGAGTTCAAATTACATCTCAGATAAACTATCCCCTCAGCCTTCTGGATGCCTTTCAATAAATTGACCCTAATATTATTACAACTTTGTCTGCTTGTTCTTTCACATTTATAGTTGTTTGTATTAAAAAAATAAAATAATCATGGATAAAAGTGTTGGAGATTTTTTATTTTTACCTACAGTAACCAAATGCAAATTATCTATGAATTCACTAAATTATTTCAATTCTGCTTTGTTATTGTTTTGTTTTTAAAGAAAAGAAAAAAAAAAAAGATTACCTAACCAAGACATTGAAGGTTGGCACAAATTTCACTGGCTAGATCCCCAAAGTTGTTATCCATTTATGAGATCAGTACATAAAAGTCAGTTTAAGTCTGAGAGAAAAATAAGTTCAACTGATCCCCTTACACAATTTGTTTTGAAATACCTAATTGTTCCATATAAACTGTTTTATAAAAAAAGGCTAAGAGCATGCTTACAGACATACTGAGTTAAGTGATGCCTACACATTAAAAGAAACCAGTCACTGCAAAAAGCTGCTTCTGCATGCATGGGAAGGTTTTGTAAAGTTGTCATGCTTTAAAATATGCTGCTCTTATCATCAAGGTATATATATCAAATCTATGAACAACAGAAGGATTTTTTTTCATATCAGCAAATTATCTTCCCTGAATGACCTTACATTTTAAGCAGATAAGGTTATTAAATTATAATTAAACATAACTCATTTAAAGTTAAGTTAAAAATACAGATAAATTCAGATGAGGGAGTCATCTTGTAACTTCATATCAAAATCTTTGCATCAAAATTAAGCATGAAGGTGATATGATCTGTATAGATTTTATTCCAGTTCTTAAAAATTTTCTCCTGCATAGTCTTTCAAACAGTTACTCTCTAACCTCTTTTTCTTTAATGAAGGCATCACAAATTTTAAAAAAAGTCTGAGCCAAGAATAACGTTAAAACACCAGTAATAGTATTATACCGAGAATAAAAACATTTATTGTATTCCTGTTACAGGTTTGATCTAAAAGCCACAAATTGATGGAAAATCTCCCACTGACTTCAGGAAGGAAGAAGTTAAACCTACAGAAGATACAGTGGTTACTTCTAAAAGAAAGAGAATGAATTTGACTAAAATAATTAGAAAAGAAACAGAAGTGACCGATGTTTAAAAGACAAAATAGCAGAGCCAAAAGATACCTATAGTGTTCTCTTTACTTAAACTATGCCTATGCAAAGAATTTCAATTTCCATTATTAAAATTTTGATTTTATTTGCATTAGAAACTTTTAACAAGTTCTAGCTGATGAGAAGTATACATTTTTGGTAGCTATGGAGAAGTTACTTCACACAAAGAAAGGCCTTACTGGAGAGGTGAACAAAAATCCCTGTGCGTAGTAGCAAATAGTAAGAATTAAATAGAGGTTTCTAATATACATTTTAAATGAATACTTTAAACATCACAGTTTCAAGCCTGCCTATTCAGGATAACTATTAGTATAAAAAAATCCACACAATAGCAAGTTCTTGCATTATTTAAATGAAACTAATTATCTGGCATTCCCAGTCACGAGTAAATAATGATTTCAGAGGCATTCCAATGTGGTTCAGAAGAAGCTCTCGCTGCCTGACCAAGAGCAGCAAACCATACCTCCTGACCACCACAGTGCTTGCTAATCTGCCTGTCAAACCTTTGTTTGAATTACTGTGCGAAGAAACAATCCATCTAGCGACGGCTGCTTATCTTAGGACTGACACCACTATTTTTATCCCAGCACGAAGAATACAGTTTGATCATATATATATATATAAGGAAGCAGCAGTGCTTTGTATGCACAGGTCATGCATGCGCACACATCCTCTGGGTATGATTAATCTCGCCTAACTTTAGCTAAAGTTATCTCATCTAAACTATTTAGAAGGGGAGTTCAGACAACTGATGGAAGAGAAAGACGCCACCAGGAGATATCCTCTATAGGTTCTTCTCTTTCCAGAGATCTGCAGAACAGCAAACTAGACACCTAAAATTAGAAGAGATTATTTCCACCCAAACTGAACACATATATATGTATACATGTGCTTATTTGTGCACATAGTGTAAGACAGCTGCTTCCATAAGTATGCCATATGCAAGACAGCAGTGACATTAATAAGAACTCTGGACAGAAAATGAACTACTAAATGGGAGACAAAAAAAATCAGTTGTGCACATTGGTTATATATAGCTAAATCTTTAGGACAAGCTCATTTATTACTTCTACCTAAAAAGAAAGAAGAAAAACTAATGTGTGCCATGTTCAAACTGCAGAACTTGGGAATGAACAGAGAGTTAAGGAAAAGTTATGGGTCTGTATCTTGTCTGGACCTCTAGGGTTCATCTTTAAATATAAAACTTATTTCCTTATATAAATGTTTTAACATGCAAAAAGAGCATTTGGATGAGTAGTCTGAATGCTCCTGTAGTAACAAACATAGCTCTTAAATACCTTTTGGGGTATTTAAACAAGGATTCTAAGTTATATTTTCCCAAGTCAGGTGATGAAAGCCTACAGTGTTTCCCACTCCCCCCTCCCTTTACAGGTGTTTTATGTGTGTGCTGGCAGATGCACATGGGTATATATATATATTTTTTAAAACGACATATATATTCTCTATAAATTAAAAAAGATACCATGGTAATCGAACCCAGAAGAGAAAAACAAAACAAATATATATGAAGAGAAAAGCAAACCTTGTTTTTAGCATAACCCAAAGTAACAAGATTGCAAAGATAGGAGATTTATATATATATATATATATATATATAAGTTTATGATTGATTCAGATCAGGCTCTGCAATATTCCTATTCTCTGGAAAGATAGCTGGAAAATTGTTATTAAAAGTCGCTGGAAACTCTAACATAGCATCAACATTTTGATAGCCCATGTAAGAATTAAACGACTGCTGTGTAAGTACTTGGCTATCAGGCATCTGTATGAATGCCCCTGACTGTTTGGTAGGGGGGACTCTTTGGCCAACTAGTTGCATTTTAGGTTCCCTGGGCTCCAGTTGTTGCTTGCTTTCTTCATCTGTGTCAAGACGGGTTAGCTTTTCTATCCACATGCGAAATTTCTCCTCTGTCTGCCTCTGCATCTCGGCAAAGCAGTTCATGGCCTCTTCCAGGACATTGCCTATGCAGTTCCTATCCCATACGGTGCCCCTGTCAAGCAATCCTGGAATTTCCCTGGTCGTTCCTCCAGATCCCCCAGCACGACTGAAGCCAGCTTTAAAGACATTGAGGCCATTTGATAAGACATCATTAAATAAGAACATAATATTGTTTATTAAGGCATGTTAACTCAGGAAAATAAAACTTTCCTAATTGTGTCCCTTGGATATGACATCGGGGAGGAATTAGCAAATATTGAATCAACCAACAGTATTAATGTTAAAATAAACAATATTTTACACTCACTGAAGTTATAAATTTTGGCTTCAAAATTATTTTTATTCTAGAATTCTCAGACAACTCTGTCACAAAGGTCTCATTTGTTTTATAAATCAAATTAGCCCAATTCCCTTGCAATTTCAGTTTTAAATTCAACTGAAGGAATCTGAATCATGCAACGAGAGGCTTACTTCTGTTAAACTGTGGTCCAAGATGCCACTGTTTAAATGATAAAACTGAATAATTATATGCATTTTACTTAGCTACTTGAACCCTTTTATAATGGACATACACAAAATTGTACACAAATAAGAGAGAAAATGGCTGCAGC
This sequence comes from Oxyura jamaicensis, assembly GCF_011077185.1. NCBI lineage: Eukaryota > Metazoa > Chordata > Aves > Anseriformes > Anatidae > Oxyura > Oxyura jamaicensis. The sequence goes on along the minus strand of NW_023310688.1, from coordinate 77,837 downwards.
AGTGACTACAGCCTCTAAAGCAGCCAAGCCCAGATCTTACCGCTCTTGGTTTAACTTTGGAAAAAACACTACACACCAACGAAGAGAATACACGACACAAACACATAGACACGAGCTCAAAAAGATACACAGACACTGTGTTAATACATGGGGTGAAAGCAGCTTTTGTTAGGTCTGATAGCAAAACCCAGCTCCATCAGAGGAATAACCCACAGATCAAGTCAGCGTGACAACGTGACAATGCTTATGCCAGCAGCACACCTCGCAGACTGCAAGCGTGCCCTTAACCTCCAGAGCCAGCAGCTGGCCGTGTGGCATTTCTCACGTTACTCCTTCTAGCCAGTTCTAAAAACAGGCTGGGCATAGCTGGAAGGAGATTTTTCTCTTTCCATCCATCAAAATGATTATTAACGTGACTTTGGGATTTTCAGGAAGAACTTTAGCAGCAAGAAGACAAGGCCATGTATCTTACTCTGCTTGTTAACAAGAGAAGGCAGTGGTATCTGTATTTTTAAGTTTAAAGTTCACTTGGGAATACTCCAGGAAGCATCAAAAGCCCAAGAAGGTCAGGCTTTGTACCTGTTTGAGAAGTAATAACCAACGTGTGCATGCTGTCCTAACACAGGAATGTCACCTAAGGTAACTCCACAAAACAAGACTCACAAACTACACAAAGCAGCTATATAAACTGACAATTTAGTATGTAAACACGAAACTTGTGGGATTCTCTAGCTTAAGAATAACAGAAAATATCTTAATGATAGAAATCATTGCACAACCTAAGCATACTTACTAATAAAAGCGTAAGGCACTAACTCTTTAATTGGATTCCACTGAGCATACAAAATTACAGTATCACTTAAACAATACATTCTTTTTAGGAGCCATTTAAATGAGTTATACGTAAGACCTTCAGTAACAGCTAAACAAAGCCTGGGATTACTCTCTTTTTACTTTCAAGCAGTAGCAACGCTACCAGTTGAGGGACAAAGACTTTCTATTAAAAACCCTACTTTTGAAGTCTTCTCTCTCAGACAGTCTGGGAATTCATCATTCAGGTCCACTGCCCAAAAATAAATCACTTTATAGTAACTACCTTCCGTCTCTTTGATGGTATTTAACTAAAAATAATTAAGTAAAATGGTACCTTTTTCCTAAAAAGTGGTTCCTTTTGAATATTCAATGTCTTTTTCCCCCTGAAAAAAAAGTATTATTTCTGTTCACATACTCCTAGTGTTGAACACCCAACATGGTTCTATTTACTCTTCTTTAGTCAGGGATCTTATCCCAAGATGAAAGGACTAAACAGCAGTCTGACTTCCACAAATTTAAGAGTGTTAAAGTTTTAACTGCATTTTAAATAAAAACCACTACTGACAGTGATATGTGAGATACAATATAGCCAGGCTTTTAAAGTTAAGAACAAATTAGCAGTCAAAGCTGACAAAACTGTTTTGTAAACTAAAGAGACTATGTACTGAAATATACATTACCCTGCAATGTCATTTTTAAAAAGGCATCATTCATAGTATATCTACAATTTACAGTAGCAGCAAATCAATCTGGTTCAAAGGCTTCCCTTGCAGTTCTACTACTTATAACATGTCTTACTCAATTGTCATTTACTGGTGGCTTTTATTGTTTAAAAAAATAAGTCTAAAAATGCATTTCTATTATATTAAAAAGCTAGCATTTATCAAATTGGTCCCCTTGCTAACTGCAAGCTTGCAGCTCTACAGTTTTAGAAGTTCCACCAAGACAGTTTCACCTGCAGAATAGCACCTATGAAATCCCCGTTGTCTCCTTATGGTATCTGTTAAGTACTACCCAAATAATGACCACATCCAAAGTCATTTAATTTAGGAAACCAGACACCATAACAGTTAAGAAGACATGCTGCATCTTCACTGCAATCAGCATTGATGGATGACACCTAGGCATTATGCTACCCTGCCCTTCCAAAGGGGGAGCTGACTGCAAATCACTCCAATTTCTCCCTATTCTAAAATTTGTCATTCTGTGTTCCTCCAACAAAATTCACCCCTTGCAAGATGCTTCAGCCAAGGTCTGTGCAATAACCTCAGGAGGAAGTAAACTGGCTCAGAGTCCCTCACACGCATCGTGCTCCTCTCTTCAGATTTCTGTGTATTAAAAATCCATTTTTTTAAAAACAAATGAGCTGCAACATCTTTTTCAAGATCAGTACTTCAAACTTAACAGACTTTTGAAAGCCTAAAACATGAGTCATCCCTATTTCAATTCAGACCTCTTCTTGAGTTGTAGAAAGCACAATGGCAGTGAAAGGACTTTTTTATATTATATTTATATTTTTAAAAACCCTTTCCTTCTTCCAAAGAAAAGTGTTTAGAAAGAAATAAATATTGATTTCCAGACTTGCTCTCATGCCAATATCATTTGGAGTTAACTTGCATGATCAAATCTGAAAGCATTTAAAGGGAAATCTTTCAATAGCAGCAAGTCTAGCAGAACCTATTTCAGGACTCAAAGATCATCCTCTTATGCCCAAAGCAAATGCTATCTATTATTTGTTACAGCATGGTAAAACCCTACTGCCAACAGAGAGGCTCAATCATTAAGATATAAGAAATTATTCCTCACTTGCAGTAATTCAAAAATCATGGCATTAAATGAAATAAAGAGCCCAAACTGCTTGAGTCAGTGAGAAAATTCTCTGTAGCATCCATGAGGTTTAGGCTGACCCTGTATTTTCATGTTTCCAGCAATGCTTCGTTACCCTGTATTATCTTCTATTTGTTCCTCCACTAAATTTTGAGGATGCTTAGAGCATATCACTAAGCACACAAAAAACAGCTTTCTGTTCAGGAAAACAACCTAAGCTAAGCACTTTGCCCATTCCTACAAGAGGGCCCACGAACCTGTCACTGCAGGGGAGCACTGGGAGCCCCCGGATTCGCAGCACCCCAGTGCCTGTGAAGCCCACAACAAGCACAGGGAGCGTTTTTGGCCGCCCTTGTCCCATCTCTGCAGGGGATGGCTTTCCCTTGGACTAGCAGACTGTTTCCCACAAACCAACATTGTTTCTGTTTAAAGGAAAACCGCAATCTGGCAGGTACACATTGTGCCTAATTCCAGAAGGACTGCTCAAATGGTTTGATGCCTTAAATGTAATTCAGTGCCAGGTGGGTGATAGGAGCTACCAAATAAAAAATAAAGGTTTTCTCCAGAATGGGTTTTACACTCCCACATCTTGCAACCCAGGTAAAATCAGGCATTGGTTTAATAATTATTAAACCTACAGGTTCTTCCATCCACTACAATGGGACCTTTTCAATGCATACCTCTCATGGCGAGACCTGGAGCTCAAATACTGAGGAGCCAATTGACACAGAAAAGTACCCTGGAGTGCCTTCAGATCTCAGCACTGCAAGTCAGAAATCTAGGCAGATCTGAAAATACCAGGTGGTACCTTTCTGGGTCACAAGGTACTTTATAACTTCATTAAAAAATGAAAACAATATACCCTTGGGGATTTTGTACTGGGGGTGAGTGGGTTGTTTTGGGAGTACAGGGGCTGAGCTGTCCAAAACTCAATGAAAGAAAGTTTTCTTCCACAGGCTTTATATTAGGTCTTAATTGCCCAGCAAAGTGTAAATATAGTAAATAAAAATGCACAGAACTATGAAAGCTAGAGGTCTGGTAAAAATAATTTTAGAGTCTCTATTAAAATTTTACTGCACAATAATTATAGGAGGATTATGCCTTTCCCAGACTTTCCAATAAACATTAACTTCCTTTGTGCAACCTGCTTCCTAGCAATGTGTGGGAAAAGTGCCAGTTCTCCTGGTGGCAGAACTGCTCACCACAATCAAGCCAGTTAGAACTGTGATCGTTATTTGTAAAATTTGATGCAAATATTTAAAATAACTCTATTCTAGCAAACATTAATTCAGAAACTTAAGATTAATTATTGCAGTTTTCCTTTCAATCTTATTGCCTTACATAAGCTTATCTCCAAAAAAAAAAAATCTTCTAGCACAGAAGGCAAAAAGACATGTAACCCAGTAAAAATTGGCAGGCCAAAAAGTTTATTTTTATGTGATTTTATTTTTGTTTGCCACATGATGGTGGTTCTATGGTATAATATTCTGCAAGAGTAGTTCACACAAAGTCCTGTCCATGGAAATTGGGCTAATAAAACAACAAAGATTCAGCAGACTAGAAACTTGAAGAATTCTAATAAAATCATAAGGAGGCCCCTATAATTTGCTGCCTTCCATCTTTTAACATGGATGTGTGAGAAAATTAAAAATATAGAAATTATAGATCCTTACAACATAGGAAAACAGTAACAGCTTTGTCTAAAACACTGAAAATTTAGATTTGGAAACAGCTTGGGCACCTGTGTAAACAAATTTGTAATTCTGTCCCAAAATAGGTGACCAGCAGCAATCTGCAAGAATTTACAATAAGGCTAAATAGGTTTGCATGCACTGAAATGGAGAGCTGAAAGCACAGTGTAAGTGCAATAGTGAACAGGACCTTACTATAACACAGGCAAGAGGTATGCCGTGTTACTTCAAACACAGTTGCAGAGCTGTGGTCTTAATATATTAAAGCAAAGCTGGCCACCTAAGAATGTATTTATTAGATTATCACAATCTAATGGGATTTAACAGCACTGACAGGAATTCATATAGGCTTACAAAGGAAGAGATCTGAAAATTCCAGAATTCAAAAATAGTCTTTCCTCCAATTTACCATTTCTATGCTTTGTTGGCATGCAAAAGTGCACTGAAACCTCAGAACAGATTTTACAATTTGCCCATATCTTGTTAATATACTGCAGTCTTCAAATTTACAGAGCTGCAGTTCTCCTGGTTTTTCTCAAGTGTCACTCATCTAATTTAGCATGACAGCTGAGAAACGATGTCAGATGCGTTACAGTTCAGTTTAAAAAACATCCTCTACCTGGTATCTCTGCAGTGATTGTCTTGCTGCTCCCTGAAACCTCTTCATCATCATCTGATGAACTTGTGCTCGAGTCACATGTCAGGTCACTATCACTGGTACTGCTGTCCTGCAGCAGGTTGTACTTCTTGCGAGCAGCTGCCTCCCGCTTCTGTCTTAACAGCCGGATTCTTTCTTTGTGCTTTTGGCTTCGATGACCTTTTACCTTGGTAACTCGACCATTCTGCTTATCGCTAGACTGTCGGTTTTTCTTGGCAGCCATTGTTGAAGTTTCGCTTTCAGACCTGGATCGCCTGGATTTCCTCCCAACTGCAGCCCCAGACACCCCTGAAGGGTCTCCCTCAACAGCAGCTTCAGCTTGACAGGGCTCATTCTCTTCTGTGGAAGACAATGTGTCTGAGTCAGCCAAATGCCCACTGGAAGAAGGGGAAAGCATGCAGTGGTTAGAAGAGTCACTCTCATAAACTCGACCACCCGTTGGTTTATCACTCTCTGTGGATGCCAGCTGAGACTCCAAGGAGTCTCGCCTCAGTTCCATCAGCAAGCAAGGCATTGAAGAGAGCACTGCAGAATCTGACGCAGCAGGTACACTGTCCTTCTGAGGATGTGGCTCCAGTTCTATAGGTCCGTCTTCATCAGGAGTGGTCTCCTGCTTCTTAGAAGCCTTTAGAGGAACTTCCGAATTGAGAAGTTCTTCTGCTTTTCCCACTGCCTCCATCTTCATTTCAGAATGCCAAGGTTCTCCTGGTCTCAAAGCATGGAGCACGCGGTCTGGAAGATCAGATATGGTCAACTAGATATGGCTTTCAGCAACACAGCAGCCTGCACAAGAACAGAACAGTAAGAATCATTTACCCAAATAACTCAATCAATTTGTTGCTTTCAATCACAGAGAGCATTGCTCAGTACCATATTGTTTTTTTCATTTACTTTTTCCACGTGAACTCATCCTGTTACACCAATCTACTCTTCCTTTTACATGCTTATGAAAAAAAGCACTGGAATCACAGGAAACATTTCTCATCTCACTAGATGAAAATGGATCAGGAAACAAAGAATATTTATTTTAATACTAAACTTTTCCTTTATAAAGATTTAAACCAGTGCATTATAAGCAACATATGCTAAACTTCTTTACCTAGACCTTTAAACATTTTAATGAAGAACTTTAGTTAGTACTTATAAACAAAGCCAGAGTGAAAACTCCCAGACTTGTAGCCATCTGCCTGGACAGCCCAGAACATCGTTCAGTTTCCATATTTATGAGAAATCTCTTTGCAGTTGATCAGGACTCCAAACTTTATAATCTAATGTTTTTATGATAATTTGCAAACTTACAGTACCAACATGAGCCATGCATAAAGACATATTGGGAGCATCTAAAACACCATTCAGTGTTCCTTGAAAGGCTCCCGTACAAGTCCTGGTTGTATGAGAACCTACAGGCTGACGTAGTTTCTCTTAAATCTGCCAGGAAAACAGCATCAAATAGTATGGGCTGCAAGCAACAAACAGCATCCACCCACACTGCTATTTTACTTTAAATTATAATTTAATAAATTGCATTGCTTCAGCACAAGTACAAAAAAAAAGCAAGCTATTTTTCTGATTAATAACTTGCACGTTATCAACTAAGCAGCACTTAGAGTGCCTTCAGGGATTTTATAAAATATTTTTAGCAGTACAACATTTATCATTTTATCTTAATTTTTCACACTCTGCTTTCAACCCAAGTTTTCATTTGGAACTCAATGCAAGAAAAAAGTGAAAGAAGTTCTTAGTCACCACATTCACTCATAGATTAATTGTATGGAACAAATGGTTCATGGGTTTAGAAGTACAGAAAACAACAAATTTATGGCAGTTCAAAAAAAGCATAGACATGTAAAGAAAAGCAATATTAAGCTTTACTATTTTAAAACAGCATTTTTGCAGACAAGGGCAAATAGGACTTGAACAGCCTAAGAGAGCATGGATGGTACAGAGAGATTTTTCTATGCTCTGACAACGCTTCGTGTTTCCCCATCTATCCCAAGCTGCCTGTGAGTGAGTGCTGCTACCTGTAGTACAGAGTAAGGCTTCCCTGGTTCAGGAAGATGCTATGAGAAGCTCAGGGTTGTGCTGTCTGCCCTAATCCACTTTGAAACTTCACTTTTAAAAGAATATTAAAATAGAGGTCATGTCTCCTTCAGGCAAATGAATGAAATGTTGGATGATGCAAGGGATTTATGAAAATAAATATGGGAAACACCAGTTAAGGAAAGAAAACTTAGTTAATAACAGACAACACAAGAAAGGCACGGGTGACAACTCTAGGTATACTAAATACGAAAAAGGAAACAAAAAAAACAAGTAGAAACACCGTTTCACACTAAAAAAAATAGAATATGTTTAAAATACATGAAAAAATATATAGAAACATGTTTCCAATATTTGCACTGAGAAAAATTCTCTTGAAACCAACTTAAAAGAAGAACTCCTGGAGATGGTAATTTAATGTATGTAATAAATATCACGTAAGAGACCATTTATTTACCAGGCCACAGCACAGTATCAACAAACCCACGTGATGAATACACCTTTGAGACAACGGAATCCCAATGCTGTAATAAAATCATTATTTCTACATATTTAATCTGCAAATCTACATTACCAAATAATTTTCCTAGGAGACATGAAAGTGAAACAGAGATTTGATGAATATGTAACTCTTGGTAATCCATTCACAGTGGGGTTTGTACTGTATCTGCTAGTGCAACTCCCAGCTTTTGCTGTGGTAATACACTTTGAACAGAAAAATACCCTTCCAAGGAACTTTGAAATGTGATTTCTGCTCATGCAAGAACAAACTTTGTTGCTCAAATACATACAGAAAGAATACTAACCTAGCCAAAAGAACTGCATTTTAAAATTAAAGCTAGTAACTACAGAACAGCTTCTGCACCCTTCACCCTTTTAGGTAGGGGAGCCCAAAACAGAGCTAAAGGGTGGCCCAAATGAACTAGGGATTTTTTTCTTGAAAGCGTCCTACCCAGGAACATCATCTACTCACAGCCCCCAAAGGGAATATAAGGACATCAGTACTTGACGTCCCATTTTGCTGGTCTATCAGACAAAAAAGTTATGTTTCATCTACATGTTGTGACCTTGCTGAGAGTCTAAATCCAAAAGGAAGCCTTTTATTATTATGCAGGATCTTGCTTTGACTACTCAAACCATGCCGGACCTCTCTTCACTCAGGCTGCAGTGACTATAAAAATACCAAGCTATAGCAACCCAAATTCTGATAGTCACAGAACCACAGGACAGTTTCTGTACAAAGGGTCTGGTCCGATAGTCTCTGCTCCCAGCTCCTGCCCACTCAGAGCAGGAACCATAAGATCAGGCTGGCCACAGCCTAGTCCTGTCAGACTTCTGACATGTCTGCAGACAGATCCCACAACCCCTCAGCACCCCTATTCCTGTGTTTGTGACCAGGTGCCAGTTAGACTCCACAATATGAGCATAACCTGAAGCAGCTGAGCAGATTGCCACCACCCACCTCACCACCTGCCTACCCAGTCCATCTCCCACCAAGCTGACTACCAAAAGGGTACACATGCCTTTGTCAGAGGTGCCAATGGTCCAGGGATACCATACCTGCTGCTCAGATGTGACTTGCCCTTCATAAATGCACGATGGCTGTTTCCAACCACATCTGCACCCCTCACGTGCCTGTGAATGGCCTCCAGGAGGACTGCACCGTAATGCTGCTGGGCAGCAGGGTGAGGCCAACCAGCCCGGAGCTCCCTGGATCTTCCTCCTTGTCCTTCCTGACCAAGGCAGTAGCATTTGCTTTGCTCCAGTCCTTGGCAACCTCCCCCAAACACCATGAGTTTTCACAGATTGTAGAGATGATATCAAGGATATCCAGCAGCCTCCTCAGCACCTCCAGATGCCACGGACTCAAGTCTGCCCTACTGGCTTATGTGATATATGATTCAAACAAATTTGCTATAGGGAAGAATACAGACTGGGGGGGTAAAATATCTATGCCAAGGAAAGTCACATCTCAAAGAGGAAAAAAAAATGATTTAGCTCTATTCAAGAGATGTATAGGTCATAAAGAGAAATAGACTGTACTGAAAAACTCCCATCCTTTCTTGTCACTCTCTTTTCTTGCAACGGTATTAGAAAAGGCGATCTCAAGATAACATAAGAGAAAGAACAGTTTCCTTCTTAAATGAGAACAACGCAGCACTGAAAAATAAGCTGTGGTGCTTACAGACACAGATGGATACTTAATTAGACATTGCTCAGAAATGTCATTCTCCTTTTCAGATGTACAGATATTGATTCAAAAAAGCAATCCTATAAAAACTTCTAGGCTAGCTTTTTTCAACAAATTATTTTATTTTTCAACCACACATAGAAAGTACCAGTATGCGGTAGCTTTTCAATATCTACCTGAACATGAGAAATACTTTCAAGTCACAGACTCATTTGTAAAGGCACAAAATTTGCTCTTTGAAAACTGCACTTTTGTGAAGAAAGCCAAGAGGATTCCAAAGGTCAGATCATCAGAGACAGCCCAGCCAGTCTAACAACTCACTGCCGCTAATTGAGATGGTTTTTACCCCCTGCTCATGAGTGGGCAATCCTCCTCCCTCCTTTGCACCAAAGCTGGCTCAGCCTTTCTTGGGTAGATTCACTTCAGCAGGAAAACAAAAAAAAAGTAAGAAATGTTCTGCCAGAGCTGGCAGTAAGACTAGATAGAGAGGGCACAGAACAAAGCATCCCTTCAGATAAAAACAAATCTGACGAAAAACTACCTGCTGTTTGGTCTCGAGTACTGAACACAGTACACCTCGAGTACTGTGTTCAGTTTTGGGCCCCTCACTACAAGAAGGACATCAATGATTCTTCGGAGACCTGATGAATATACAAGAGACTTACAGGAAATGAAATGAATACGTATTTGTCCTGCTAATATAAGAATGCTGCCAGTAACCGTTGGTGCGCAAATTTGGTGGAGCTATCCCCCTTGCACACGGCATATGTGTGCAGCACTGAATAAACATACCCGATTTATAACCCTTCCCAAGTTATAGAGTCTGATTTTCGCAAGTCAATTTGGCGACTCAGGCAGGAGACACTCTGCTTGGCTGTGGGATTGACTGTGGAGCGGACGCCCCCAGGTGCTCCCCAAGTATTTTCCTCGGAGGAGCCTCCACTCCCAGCCACTCACCTTCTGAGTAGACAACGACCTCCTAAAGCCACGGACAAACAGTATGTTTAACAAAGGGGGCCAGGAAGTTGTAGGGGACACCCACGCTTAGCCGGGGCAGCTGGTAAACCGCACAGAGACGTCTGATGTCCAGCAGAGTCCCCATATGGGAGGAAGGTACCCTACAGGCTGACCGACAGAGCAGTCAAGGAGATTTGCTGACTGATAGAGCGGCCACTAGCAATCTTGGGAGTAGATCAAGCAAATCCAAGGTTACCGCTGCATCCCAGTATTGGGAGCCAGGACGGACCTGCTAATGACTGTATAAGAAGCAGGAGAAGGGTAAGCGGGCCTCTCACAATTGTGACAAGGTTACCTGGGTAATGTTTGCAGCTGCTGGAGGGATACTAACTGGAGTGTTAATAATTGTATGTCTTATTTGTAAACGTCCGGGTATCTTGTGTTGAAAGCATTTGTGTAAGTGTGTTTGAGACAAAGTATTGTTGTGAAGTGAGTTACTCCACGAGGAACATGGCCAGAGATGATACAAACAAGTCTGGTTATTGTTTTAAGTGATATATTCTTGTGGTGTGAATGAGAAGTGCAAGGGGCCTCTTTGTGCGATTGTGCTGTGAGTGAGATGCAGCACCGCTGCGAAGCAAGTGCGGTGTTCCAATCTGCGGTTTCATATTCTCCATGAGGGGAATGGCTGGAGACAAATGAAGCACGTGACAGATCGAAAGGAAATGCTGTTTTATCCAAGCGTTGAGTGGTGGTGCCCAATACACAGGCCCAGCGGTGTATCTTGTAATCTTATTTTTGTTCTTAAATGTTTTGAGTGTGACACTCCTTCAGTGGTTCAGGCTTGAGTCCTGGGAATATTTGAATGAGGGGGGGAACTTGGTAAGAAGGGGAGGAGAGCAAATTTATTTAGGAGGAGCATATTTAATACCCGACAGACAGAAAGTGGCCTTAGATGGGGAACAACCTATCCCCCATACCTTTTTAAACCCCAATATTGGTGGAAATGTAGGAGTGATTCCTTGTTTTGTGTGTGGGCTTACTAACAAAGGACATGAGAAAAATTGGCACTCTGCTTGGGTCTTGCTGAAATGTAGAGCTTGTGAAAAAAGGTGGTATTGCTTGTCTAGAAGACAGAAGGCTGAGTGTCCCAAGTGTTTTCCCAAAGTCCCATGGATTTATGATTGGGACAGGGCCCATCAAGAATCTGAAATAGTAAAGTTTGTATGTGAAAAGAAGAGTTTAATCCCAGAGAACTGGAACATTTCAGAAGAAGACTGAGAAGGAGGGGAGATAGGAAATCAAGGAAATGGGTAATACCCAGGACAAAGATGTTTTAAAGAAAAGCCCCTGGACTTTGGACTGTGTTACCACAGGGGTTCAAGGACAGCCCCACCATATTCAGGAAACAACTAGCCTGTGATCCTGAAGCTTGGAAAACCCCTTCAGGAAAAGGGGACACTGCTGTAATATATAGGTGACCTGTTGATAGCTAACGAAGAAGAAAAGGAATGTGAACAATGAACTATTAGTTTACCTTTTTTTTTTTTTGGCACTAATACTGTGAACCCAGCCTTTTTCCTTAGTAACAGTTTCCAGATCACCTGTTCATGATTGCATCAAGACCATGGACACTGTATACTCCAGCTGATCAGACTTCTGGGAAACACCCCTAGAAGATGCGGAGGATTGGTATATAGATGGCAGCAGCTTCGTCTGCCTCACAGGATATGCGGTAACACACATCAGCCCAAAAGGCTGAAATCATTGCCTTGGTAAGAGCTTTTCATCTGGCAAAAGGGAAAAGAATTAACATTTGGACAGATTCAAAATATGCCTTTGGTGTGGTGCATGCACACGGGGCAATTCGGAAGGAGAGAGGACTCTTATCATCCTCAAATAAACAAGCAGAAGAGATACTGAAGTTACTCCAAGCAGTATACATGCCTACTGAAGTTGCTATTATGCACTGTAAAGGACATAAAACAGGGGATACTGATAATGAAAGAAATAGATTGGCTGACACAGAAGCCAAAGGGGAGGCAGAACGGGCATCTGAGAGTCAAAATTTGGCACTAGCACAAGGAACAGAAAACCAGGCATTAACAAAAGCCTTAGAAAATGAAGTAAAATATTCTAAAACCGATATTCAATTAATTGAAGATGTAAACGGAAAGTGTTACCTACAGGTTTAGCACAAATAAATGATGGAAGAATTGTGATACCATATTATATTGGATGGTAATTGGAGAACATAATAAAGCATGCTGGGGAGCTGAAATATTATATCGGTTTTTAAGTAGAAAATGGATAGGACCTAATTTGTACACCATTGTCAGATAGGTATTGAAACAATGCATCATATGTCTTAAAAATAACCCACAGACAGGAGTCAAACCCCAAATGGTAACAATAGGGGAGGGAAATGTTCCTGGGAAACAGTGGCAAATTGATTTTTTCAAACTCCCAAGAAAAAGGGGGGTTTAGATGCCTATTGGTACCAACAGACACCTTTTCCAGATGTCCAGGAACATTCCCATGTAGAACTATCAAAGCCAGAGAAGTGTCCAAAGTATTGTTGAATGAAATTACACCGAGATTTGGTGTACCCTCAGTAATGTTGAAACATGGGATTAGAAATTAGAGAGCGACTGATTAAGAATAAATATGTAGGCAACACTCATTGCTTAACATGTGCTACATTTGCGATGTACTGTGCCTGTGCTGTGCTTAGGCCTCCAGATGAGCCCCTGGGACCCCAAGGACCAGATCAAAACAACCTTATGGTTCGGACTGTGACCAAGGGCTCAGAGAGAAGGAGGACTGTTTATAAAAGGATAAGATAAAGAATGTCAAACATGCAAGGCCTTGAGATAACAGGAGCCCCTCGGACCCCGAAGAACCGGACCAAACCAACCTTAAGGCCCAGACTGTGACCAAGGGCTCAGAGAGCATGTGCAGGGAGACAAGTTGAAAAGTTCAAATCTGAGGAAGACGTCTTACTTCATCCCGACGACCACCCGGACGACCACCAGAGAGTACTGACCACCAGAGAGTACTATGCAAGCGCAGAAGGGCTGATAAGATAATTAGCATACGAAGCAGGGCTAGGCAGAGCTAGGAAATGAATATGCATAGATGTGTTGCGAAACTTAATGCATATGTAATATTTTAGGGGATGCAAGCAAGCGAATTGTGTGCACGACTTTGGTGGGACTACCCTGTGCTGCCCAGCGCTGAATAAACATACCTACTTTACGATCTTACTGATTGTAGAGTCAGTTTTTTGCAAGTCAATGTCATCTGACAAAGGACCACGTTTCACTGCAGAACTGACCCAAGAAGTCAGCAAAGTGCTGAGGATTGATTGGCAACAACACATTCTGTATAGGTCACATGCAAATGGCCAAGTGGAAAAAATGAATCATTTGATAAAAGAACAGATTGCTAAAATCTGTCAAGAAACCAATATGTATTGGTAAAACTAAGCCCCTTTGAGATATTGTATGGCAGGCCTTACCAAATGCCATACAAAGGAGAAGTTCTGACAGAAGTAGGAAACCAGTATTGACTTGCAGAAATCAGTCACTATAACCTGGAAATAGTTATAAAGCAGGTATTCAGCGCTGTGCACACACACCAGACGCAAGGGGGATAGCTCCACCTAACTTGCGCACCAATGGTTACTGGCAGCGTGCTTATATTAGTGGAACAAATACGTATTCATTTCCCGTAAGTCTCTTGTATATTCATCAGGTCTCCAAAGAATCATTAACATAGGTTCTGTCTTTATTTGTATGCCTACAAATATGCATATATATACGACCTTGGGTGGTCCATCATCTGGCATACTCTGGAGGTCTTTTGTTCAAGGCCAAAAGCCTTCCTTGCTGCTTATCTTCTGGCCTTTCCTCTCTTTGACAGACTTCAGCAGTCAAGCCAGTTCCTGCTGGTTCCATTATCTATGCATACAGTCTTTTACTCCCTATCTTTCTGTCATTAACATACAATTGTGCTATCTACTACCTAGGAATCAACATCCTTTATCTTGTTCCCTGTCTCAATATTTGCAACAACATATTATAGTTTTGGGCAAGCAACTGGAACAAATCAATAAGAACATTTTCGGCACTAAACTTTTTATTAGCCTCCCAATGGGGAGTATGCACATTAATAAATATTAGCTGCTGTATGTATGTAAATAAGGCAGGACAAATTGAGATGGATCTCAAAAATATTTGGGAAAAGACCAAGATCTTACATAAGGTAGTTCAAGGTGACACCTCATGGGGTTTTCAAGAATTATGGAACAAAATGACCTCTTGGCTACCCAACTTTTCTTGGCTTAAGCAATTGTTTATAGGAATAATGATCTTGCTTTTACTAGTATTCTTAACCTGTGTATTGGTACAGTGTGTGTTTTGGTGCTGTAGGAAAGGACTAGATGATTATGAAACCTGTAAGTGTAACCAAATCAAGCACCAAGTAGAATCATAGAATATCCCGAGTTGGAAGGGACCCATAAGGAACATTGAGTCCAACTCCTGGCATCACACAGGTCTACCCAAAATTTTAGACCATGTGACTAAGTGCACAGTCCAATCACTTCTTAAAGTCAGACAGGCTTGGTGCAGTGACTACTTCACTGGGGAGCCTGTTCCAGTGCACGACCACCCTCTTGGTGAAGAACCTCTTCCTGATGTCTAGCCTGAACCTCTCCTGCCTCAGCTTGACACCGTTCCCACAGGTCCTATCACTGGTGATTAAGGAGAATAGATGAGCACCTGCCCCTCCATTCCACCTTGCAAGAAAGTTGTAGACTGCGATGAGGTCTCCCCTCAGCCTCCTCTTTTCCAGGAGGAACAGGCCCAGTGACCTCAGCTGCTCCTCCTGGCCAGGTGGTCTGTAATAAACACCCACAGCATCCCCTTTATTTGTTCATCCCTTAATCCTTACCCAGAGGCTCTCAACTTTGCCATCGCCAACTTCAAGTTCCACACAGTCCAGCCCCTGCTTCACGTACATTGTTACCCCCCACCCCCAGCGCCTACCCTACCTGTCCCTCCTGAAGAGCCTGTAACCATCTACTGTGACACACCAGCAACAGGACTCATCCCATCAGATTTTGCTTGTGCCAATGTCATCGTAGCTGAGGGACTGGGCCAAGACTTCTAGCTCATCCATTTTATTCCTCATACTGCGTGCGTTTGTGTAGCGCACCACCCCTTAGCTCATCACCGGCGTGCCTGGTTTTATCCCTTTCCCCCTTCGACTCTAGTTTAAAGCCCTATCAGCCCTGCTAACTCCTGAGCAAAAACCCTTTTAACCCTCAGAGAGGCACATCCCATCTGGTGCCAGCAGGCCCGGTGTCACGTAGACCTTCCCATGATCGAAAAACCCAAAGTTCTGCCGGTTGCACCAGTCCCAAAGCCACATATTAATGTGACGAGTCTGCTTGTCAACATTGATCCCCCCTATCAGAAGGACAGAGGCAAACACAACCTGTGCCCCTGAACCTTTGACTAGTCGCCCTAAAGTCCCTTTTGATCGCTCTCAAACTTCTCGTTGCTACCTCGTCATTACCAGTCTGAAAGACGGGTAGTAGTCAGTGGGCCGTACCAGGCGAGTGACTTTCCTAGCAATGTCTCTCACCCAAGCCCCAGGGAGGCAACAGACTTCCCTGTGGGTTGGGTCCGGTTGTCATATTGGGCCCTCTGTCCCTTTCAGAAAGGAGCTCCGCATGATGATAACCCGTTTCTTTCTTGACAGATGATGTAGCAATGTGGGGGGTAGGTTGCCTTGCCTTAGGCACCCTCTCCAACTGGGACGGGGTTTCGTCTACATCGTTGTTCTGACTGTCATGTTCTAGAGCTTCATACCTGTTATATAAGGGTAGATGGGAAGGTGAGGTGGGCAGGGACAGGGCTTGCCTACCACCCCAAGCAGGAACCTGCCTCCAAGTAGAAACTGGTAAGAATTTTATGAAAACTTTGAATCAAGAAGGAGTGTTATAAGCAAAAGAATTTGCTTAGGATAAAGAAGAGGGGGGACTTGAGACAGGGAACAAGATAAAGGATAGTGATTCCTAGGTCTTAGCTAGCACAACTGTATGTTAATGAACCCAAAAATAAGGGAATAAAAGACTGTATGCATAGATAATGGAACCAGCAAGAACTGGCTTGACTGCTGCAGTCTGTCAAAGACAGGAAAGGCCAGAAGATAAGCAACGAGGAAGACTTCTGGCCTTCAACAAAAGACCACCAGAGTATACCACAGGACCACCCAAGGACTCCAGTACGCATGTGAATAGGGGTGGGAACATATGTTAACGATTCTTCGGAGACCCAATGAATATACAAGAGACTTACGGGAAATGAAATGAATACGTATTTATCCCACTAAATAAACATGCATTTGTCCCACTAATACATTATTGTCCCACATAAGCACGCTGCCAGTAACCGTTGGTGCACAAGTTAGGTGGAGCTATCCCCCTTGTGCCCAATGTGCGCGCGCAGTGCCAAATAAACATACCTGCTTTATAACCATTCCAAGATTATAGAGTCTGATTTCCACAAGTCAATTATAAAGAAGGAAACCAGTGCTCTCCCAGCAGCTGTGGGTATGACAGATTCTTACTCCAGAAGAACTAAGCGCCTCCTAGCAGCTTGCTCTTAAAAGAATCACGGAATATCCTGAGTTGGATGGGACCCACAGGGACCCACACAAGGATCATCAAGTACAACTCCTGGGTTCCCAAAGGGCCACCCAGAAAAATCAGCCCCTATGTCTGAGAGCAGTGTCCTAACACTTCTTGAACTCTGGCAGGCTCAGTGCCGTGACCACCTCCCTGGGGAGCCTGTCCCAGTACCAAACCACCCTCTCAGCGAAGAGCCTTTAGTTCACTACTGACACATTTCACAGAACAGCCCAGGCATTAAGGAACCTCAGAAGATCACCTGGTCCAACCTTTCCTGGAAAAGGGAGCCTAGATGCGGATACCTAGCACAAAGCCCAGTCACACATTGAAAACCTCCAGTGATGCAGACTCCACAGTGTCCTCTTACTCAGAGTCCAGCAGACCATTTCTTTTTCCCTGCTTATGACTGTTCTTAGACCAGTTCCAGCAACTGTTTACATTAAAAATATATATCTAGCAAAACATTGTTTTTTAATGCAATTTTAGTATTTAAAGAAAAAAGTTGAGTAACTTACCTCCTCACACCACTAGCCATTCATTCACAAGCTATAATTTGAAAAAAAAAAAAAGAAAAAAAAAGAGAGAAACAGCACCTACAGTTTTGCAGAAAATAATATCAAGTATGTTTTGTGACTACCTGACTAAAAAGTTAAACTGCGGAGCTGCAGATTAGTTACTTGTTTAGAAAACAGAGATAACTACAGTGGTCTGCCCAGAGGAAATATACCTTACAACTCCAGTGTCATAGATGTCCATGTTTTCATCTAAATGCTTTTACATTTATATGGAACTAAAGAATACAGTGGCTCAAAATTACATAAACAATTATTTCCATCAGCAGTGGATTATCTCCCATTTACCCAAAGCAACTGAGCATGGGTAGAATAAAAATAAAAGGTAAATGAGTTATAGACAAATGTATACAACTTAGCCTAATAAAATTGTGTAAGCCATTTTTTTTTTTTTAAATTAAAAATGTAAACACTGGCAAGAGCAGCAAGAGCTCTGAATCAAGCACTTGATAGACTATGTGTCTAAGGACAGGGGAGATGAGAAGGAGAAAAGCAGCACACAACCTGGATACTAAGGAGCTGACCATAATCACAGAATCACTGAATTGTAGGGTTGGAAGGGACCTCGAAAGATCATTGGGTCCAATCCCCCTGCCAAAGCAGGTTCTTCAGAGCAGGCTGCCCAGGTAGGCATCCAGAGGGGCCTTGAATATCTCCAGAGAAGGAGACTCCACAACCTTCCTGGGCAGCCTGTTCCAGTGCTCCGTCACCCTCACCATTAAGAAGTTCTTTTGCATGTTGGTGCGGAACTTCCTGTGATCTATTGTGTGGCCATTGCCCCTTGTCCTGTCCCCACAAACCACTGAGAAGAGGTTAGCTACATCCTCCTGTCTCCCACACCTCAGGTATTTATACACACTGATGAGATCCCCTCTCAGTCTTCTTATCTCCAGGCTGAACAGACCCAGGTCTCTCAGCCTGTCCTCATAGGGAAGATGCTCCGGGCCCCATATCATCTTTGTGGCCCTCTGCTGGACTCTTTCCAGGACATCCCTGTCTTTTTTGTACCAGGGAGCCCAGAACTGGACACAGTACTCCAGGTGAGGCCTGCCCAGGGCCGAGTAGAGGGGGAGGATCACCTCCCTTGACCTGCTGGCCATGCTCCTTTTAATGCACGCCAGGATCCCATAGGCCCTCTTGGCCACCAGGGCACACTGCTGGCTCATGGTCAACCTGTCATCCACCAGGACCCCCAGGTCCTTCTCCGCAGAGCTCCTCTCCAGCAGGTCGTCCCCCAGCCTGTACTGATACATGCGGTTGTTCCTTCCCAGGTGCAGGACTCTACACTTGCCCTTGTTAAACTTCATTTGGTTTCTTCCTGCCCAGCTCTCCAGCCGGCCCAGGTCTCGCTGAATGGCAGCACAGCCTTCTGGCGTGTCGGCCACTCCTCCCAGCTTTGTATCATCGGCATACTTGCTGAGGGTGGACACTATTCCCTCATCAAGGTCATCGATGAAGATGTTGAACGAGACCCGACCCAGCACGGACCCCTGGGGAACACCGCTAGTCACAGGTCTCCAGCTGGACTCTGCGCCGCAGATCACCACCCTCTGAGCTCGGCCAGTCAGCCACTTCTCAACCCACCTAATATAATAATACCCAAGTCTACTTCATACTAATAGAATAATAACTTGGACAAACACCAAAGTTGTGCCCACTTGTGGCAGAGAATCACACGACTGAAGATGTGGAGTTCCAGTGACTGGCCACTTCCAAATGTTTGCCTAAAACCTTTGCAGGTGTATCCACGTATTTGCCATGCCTTTTCTACTCTAGCCTGCTTCCTTGCCATTAACATCCATCAGGCTTCTTAATGCAGCAAACTCATCAGTGCCATTCTCATACTAACATTGTGTGGATAAGCCCAACAACAAAATACCTAAGTAATTAAAAACTAATTAAAACTAATTAACTAATTAACTAAAACTAATTAAAACTAATTAAACTAAATTAAAACTAAGTAATTAAAAACTAATCCACAGAATTAGACCACTATAAAAAACCTAACTTGCATGATGACAAACAAGGATGCTTTCTGGACTTTCCAACTGCTCTTCTGCACTCTCCACCTCCTCCCCAGGGATACCACCCATTCTTAGAGGGAAATAAAAGGCATGTGCTAAGTATCATATATACCTCTGCACTTAAAAGAACACAAGTGCAACCAGGAGTCAATTTAACTCAGGACAGTTGATTCAGCGCTGTGTGGATGTGCGTACACAATGCTCTAGAGCAGATTTTTCATAACACTGAGACACCCCTGCATGGATACTGTGTAATTTATATAGTGTTCATTTGAAAATGCTGCCCTGAAGCTGACTTATGAGCATACAATTCTACCTAAGGTAGATTTCTGGGAGTGGAGTTGGCTCTTTATCCAATGATTCATAAATCAGGCCTGGTAGCAACCCTAAAGAATAGGACCCTTTCTGCAAGGGACATGGTAAGAGAATTGAGGTGTGAAACAAAAGAAGAAAGGATTAAAGTAATGCTCTATTTCAACTGGTTTTGCATAAACAAACCAAGGTTGAAAATAGGCTGCTCCTACTGCAGGCTCAACAGGCTGGAAAATACAAATTATTCAAGGCGGAATAAAAGCTACAAGCATATGTATTAAAACAAAGGTTTGTCAAGCATCCTTTGCAACCTTTAAAAGCAACATTTTTCACTGTTAATAAGAAACAAGGTTTTACATGCAAATACAGGTCTTCACATTATAATGTTTAATACACATGTTCTGCCTCTTCCAAATAAAATCAACTATACAAATAAAATAACTAACAGCTATGGGTTAGTTTACAAGTTGACAGAGACTTCCAGAAACATTCACCAACTGCACTGAAATCCCACAAAAATCAGTCCTTGTAAAACTAAATCCATTAGCATACAGATAAAGGCACATTTACCCTTCTAAAATACTATTTCTTTCTCAGAGCCCTTTTTTTTTTTTTTTTTCCAAGTGCACAATGATCTAAAGTCTACAGCATTCTCTACTCCATAAACTACAGAGGGCATTTTTTTTATTAGTATCTGTTCCTAAAAATTTAAGAGTTTCACTCAGATTTTCCTTATTCTTTCAATAAAAATAGTGGTAGAAATCAATGCTAGGAGAGGCATGCTTCATTTCTTTTTCTCTCTGCCACATATTAGTGTTGTGTTTTAACCTGGCCGGCAGCTAAACACCACACAGCCGTTCGCCCACCCTCCCCCCTCCCTCTCTGGGATGGGGAAGAGAAACAGGAAAATGAAGCCTGTGGGTTGAGATAAAGACAGTTTATTAAGACAGGAAAATAATAATAATGATAATAATACTACTACTACTAATGTGTATGAAACAAGTGATGCACAATGCAATTGCTCACCACCTGCTGACCAATGCCCAGCCCATCCCCGAGCAGCCAGCCCCCCAGCCCGGCTAGCCACCCCTATATATTGTTTAGCATGACGCCAGATGGTATGGAATACCCCTTTGGCCAGTTTGGGTCGGCTGTCCTGGGTCTGTCCCCTCCCAGCTCTTGCTGCACCCCCAGCCTGCCCGCTGGCAGGACAGAGCGAGAAGCTGAAAAGTCCTTGGCTTGGTATAAGCACTGCTCTCCAGCAATTAAAACATCAGCATGTTATCAGCACTCTTCTCATCGTAATCCAAAACATAGCACCCTACCAGCTACTAGGCGGAAAAATAACTCTGTCCTAACTGAAACCAGGACAATTAGCTTGCACAAGATCTCCCTAATGAGGATAGCCATAGAGATGTAATATCTTTTTCTAAGATTTTGAGTTTAACAAACTTTCCCATTTTACCTATCCATTTCTATTAGTCAAGAGAAATGAAAGAAATGTATTCTGTGCTTCCTCGGTTGGTTCATGCCATTTTAAATAAGCAAACCTCTTCTCCAGAAATGTTGGTCTGTTGTTCTACTGTGGTCAATAAAGCAACTCCCACAGAAACGCCACGTCTTAAATTGCTTGGAAACAACAGTAACACTTAAATCCTGATCTTCAGAGTGCAGATTTGCTTTCTATTAAGAACATTTACCTGTAAAAGCCTGAAAGTAATCACACATTGCATTACCTGCTAATAGCTCAAAAGGCAAGAACAACGTAACTTTGAAGTACGAGTCATCTCACTGCTGTCTCCAACAAAATCAAAGCAGATCCAGCACAGACAGGCACAAACGAACACTCTGTACCCTGCTGCTGTTGTTACTTGGAAAATGTGAAGCAGCAGTGAGTGTTGTGGGACACTCATACTGCAGCTCCACGAGCCCTTCAGCCTCTCCAACAGCTCAGTGCCACTGTGAAGAGACAGAACTGCCTACCTGCTGCTCCATTTGTGATTCGACTTCCCAGGAGGAAGCTCCCCACCTTATCACATGGCCAGTGGACTGAACGAGATCAGAGAATTGCAGTCCAGGAGAGCAAGGTGAGCAGCCTAACGCAAAGGACAGCAATTGGTATTGGTATTTTTTCAAACCAGCAATCAGAGATACTAATTCATGGAAATTTTTCTGGTGTCTAACAAATTGCTAATGTAGTCTTTACACATCCAATGTGCTCCACTGAAGGACGTGCTCATGGCACTGCTCTGTTGTGACCTAAGGACTCAGTAAGCAACAGACATAGCTCCAGCAGAAACAACCCGCTGCCTTCTCACTAAGAAAGTTCACCTGTGCTGCTGGACTGTAACCAAGACCACAGCTAACAAGACAGCCAAACTTTTAGTCTGTATTTTTACAAATCCTAATGCACTGCTCCCTGTTTGAGGTTTCCTAAGAAACTACTGCAACAACAACAACAACAGGAAATTCTCACAGGACGCAGCAGCCATAGATGTCTGGACGCAGGCAGAATGCAAGAGCTGCTATGGAAGGAAAACAGAGCACATAAGGAAAAAGGACAGTGCAGCAGAGGGTTAATTAGCTTTTGACAGCCAGCAGGTGAATAAATTAGTATTAGGTACACAGGTTGGTTCTACAACTGAACAAAAGCTACTCTGGGTATTTTTAAAACACGACTGATTGGGTCAGAAGCCAGCTGCATGTGCATTATGAATAACGCTTTTAATGCTGTTTTTACTATCAGATACTTCCTAAAGTATTTACTTCCAGTTGGCACAGGTGAAGAAATTGAACCTTTGCTATGAGAGGACAACAGACAGACCAGGAAACAGACATTTCTTTCCCACAATGTACAGAAGACTTTGCATATATTTGACTACAGGGATTAAATATCAGCATACCTAAGAGAACACCAAGTTACCAACTATAAAGAGAGCAAAAGAAAACTAGATGGTAGTTTTCATCAGTACCATGCAGGTATTAACAGAAAAAAGCTCCACTTACCCTTAAATAAAAACACTATTTACCCCCAAATGATTTCTGCATTATTGTTCTTTACTTAATAATAAAAAAAAAAAAGCTCATCTGGAAGAGCTTTCTTAAGAATAATGCTAATAGCTAGCAATAGAAGACATATAAATAACATATATACATATACAACTTTCCTAACAAAAGAAAAAAAGGTAGAAGAAAAAATAGCATTAAGTCTAGAATATTAATTAAATCCCATCGTGTTCATCCAACACAGCCTTAACGTTACTGTAGCTTTATGAATTCCATAGGAACAGTGAAATTCACTACAGGTGTTAAGCAGAACAAGCACTTTCATCTTATAATCCAAAAAAGATATATCAATTGCCTTATCAAGACCCCTTTTAAATTATGTGAGGTCTATAGCTTCATAAGCCCCCCAAAATTATCTAACTACAGTATGATACCCACTAGATTTCCCTAGCTTAGTTTTGCTGTATTCAACAATTTCTGGAGTTTCTGTTGTTATAGTGGGCTGATAAAGACTGTAGATCAAGCATAGCCTGGGATCCAAAGCCTGTGAATTGCCTTTAAGATGACTTATTAATATCAGTAGCTGGAGCCATGGAAAATAAAACTTCACCTGGTAGGTTTAAAAAATAAAAATAAAAAAAATCACACAAATATTTATTTTAACTCCTCATAGATTCTACACAATGCTGATCCAAAGGTATTAAAAGCTTTGAAGGAACCACAGCTATTGACAACTCAAATTGTATTTATAAGTAATTCAGCTCATGGGCACTGTTACCTACAAGCATGTTCTTTCCTACAGTGACAACTTCATTTCCAAAAGACATCCTGTGAAACACAAGGAGGCCTCAGGCTACTGACATTTCATCCAACTTACTTCCTTAGCAGAGTCTCTAAAAAAAAAAAAAAAAAAAAAAAAACTTATCTTACATTGTAATCCTAACAAGAGTACATGGGATTAATAGACAGCTTCCTGACCCAGCCTTTATCACTCTTCTTCCCTAAAATTTTGCTTGTACCACGTTACTTAGATCTCTCTATAGCAAGAGCTGGCATTCATATCAGCCTTGAGAAGAGAAGACAGAGGGGATCTTATCAATGTTTACAAATATCTTAAGTGTGGGAGACAGTCTTGGAAGACTAATGACCAAGCACTGTGAGACAAGACATTACAGAAGAAATGTGACAAGAATATTATCCAACCACAGTCAGTCTCTGCTCACTTTCAGGAAGTTCTAAAGCATAAAAGCAGAAGAGCATCCTGCAGGACACTGCAGAAGTCTCACTATGAAGTCAAAGCTACGATCCACGCATACTGAAACAAAAACGCTAGCTTGAGTCTTAACTACCTGCATTTAATTGAAGCGTCCACCTGTTCTTCTTATGGTTTAAAAGGTCCCAGCTTGAGACCTAACAGCTTTTAGCCGTCTTCTGGGAGATGAGTATCACAAGGTGCGATATGAGCAAAGCCTGTACACTATTTTGCTAATTAAATCCATTTCTGAACATTCAAGATATGTGTTAAAATTGATTAAAAATACTTTCTTAAATAAAAAGGCGTATTACATCGGATCACTCTGAATCTAACGATGATTCACCACAGCCATGTTATTTGACCTCCCTGTGCGTTCAGTAATGCATCTGCAACAGCATAACAGCAACACCTCAGCTACTGAGCTGCATCTCATTTCCAGTCCTGAACGAGTAATCAGCGTGTGCCTCAACTGCAGAAACAGAGTCACATCCGTGCAGAAATTACTATACCATACTATACCAGCTCTACTCCTGCTCATCAGCCATGTGAAGGGGGAACACAAACAAGTACGAACAAGCAACCACAAATTTCAATTCTAACTCTTCACAGTAACTGGGTGAGTGACACTGTATCAGTCACTTCAGGAAAGTTCGGAGTTGGACTCCTGGGATAAAGCAACTGCAGAGGCTTACATTTATTCTATATCCAAATTTTTACTTAAAAAAACTTGACAGATATTTTTCTGTTTCTTTTTTCCCTTAGAACTGCCCATTTGTAGCAGTTACATCCTAGCTCCCAATTTGCAGATTCAAAGCAGTAATTTTCGCTGCAGCAGATCCTGGTGCCGTAACAGCTCAGCTGCCCAACAGCTACAGCACTGAAGTCAAAGGCACGAGCATCATTTCTCCACTGAGCTCCGATTTGTGTGCTGGAAAACCGAGCCAGAAGTGGTTTCCTTGCTGTCCTGAACACAGCCTAAGCTGCAGTCTCAGAATTGTAATTGTGCAGCAGCACTTCTTTATCCCAGAGCTCTTTCCCAGCCTCAAGCCCATCCTGCTCTCCCGCTGCAGTTTCATTTTTGATTCCCCACTGCTACCCACAATGCACAAGTCAGCAAACGCTTTTTAAATTCTGGTACTTCTTCCCAGGAGTGCTTCTTCTGAAGTGCATCATGTGCTTGCTGCTACAGTACCGAAATCTTTCACTTTGATCTAGTAAACGTGTTATTGAGTCTGCTGCCCAGTTTCTGTCAATGTTTACGGGTTTGTAAACCACGTGGTCAGCTGCAGACAAAAACGCAGAAGCAGCGATTGACCATAGACCCCATGCTGTCAGAAAGTACCATCAACCCACCACCTTTGAGACGTTACAGAGAAGAGACACAGGTTGCTTGGAACAATTTACTCATGTGAAAAGTTTCCAAGTTTTCAACGTTTTTAGCGTTAATATTTTGGCCAGAGTGTAACCAGACAGCTCACGCAGACTGAAGCCACCTCAGTAACAGATGTTTAAGTGAGATGCTGATATCCAGGTGGGACACAAATGGCACGAGCATCCTTGGTGGAGCAGGGGGATGATGGGATCATATGTAAGAAACAGTGAAGAAAGTGAACAGAATTGGTTCTGGCCTTGGAGGCGAGGTGAAAAAGCCTGCACTTTAAATGTAAACACCCAGCAAGGAGACGGGCAGTGAGGAAAAACAAGGCAATTATTTCTTGTTGTTCTGATCAAGTTACACCAACTTATCTCCCTAACGCTTAGCGTTCAAAGCCCCTCATGATTCTCTATGTTTACTCTTTGTTCATCCAATCTTATCTTACCTCATTAAACCCCACCTCTTCCACACTGTCAGCTGCCTGCACGATCTGCCCATTTGCCAGATGCATGCAGACATCCTTCCTACCCCTCCATTATTGGTTACAGCACAGCTCGGCTTGCGTGTATTGTGACCACCACGTATTTACCATTCCTAACTGCCTTGCAGTCAGCTTCGGGTTTCTTCTCTTTTTGCTTCCCCCCACGATACCCAGCTCGATGCATCCACTCATTTCCCAACTCGTTTTTTGTGCGCTTCGGGTTTTACCAAGCGGGCAGCCCTCGTGCAAGCACAGAGGGCCAGGCTGTCCCACAACGCACATCGTGTGCGAAACCGTATGAGGAAAGAGTCCTTTCCTCTTCCTGATTTCTCAGGAATTTCTCATCACTCCTCTTTGTGAAGCTTATGTGCTAGCCAACTAGCAATTAGCTCGAAGAGCAAACAGAAATAGTCAACACATTATAATTAAAAATTCAAGTACTTAAAAATGAGTCAGAAGTGTTATTCTCATACTTTAGCACAAATACCAGCTGCCTATACT
This sequence comes from Oxyura jamaicensis, assembly GCF_011077185.1. Classification (NCBI taxonomy): domain Eukaryota; kingdom Metazoa; phylum Chordata; class Aves; order Anseriformes; family Anatidae; genus Oxyura; species Oxyura jamaicensis. Next base: position 51,434 of record NW_023310688.1, on the reverse strand, counting down.
CACATACTGCCTTCCCTCACCCCCCATCCTTCCTCCTAGCCACCCAGACAAAATACCAGCCTTGCTGGTATGCCAGAACCACAGAAAGCAACCTTTTATTAGCTTTCAGTAGCCACATAACCACCTGCTTTGGAGTGTCCTTCACCAGCAGCAGGCTCCTCTAGATCACTGGACACGTGAAATACTTAGAAAACTGCTCAAAACCGATCGCTGTGAGGGAGATGAGCTCACTGTACTTTATTCCACTGCTTTTGTACTGAGTGTTTACCTGTAATCTGAACTCCCCGTGAGGCATTTGGGTTTAGCAAACACACCTCATGACCAACTTACTGTTATCCTTAGAGGTCGTTACAAACTTACTCCCTCCACAAAGGCAGCTTTCCCTCCTCCAGGGCAGCAGGAGAAGTTGCACTACTGGCACTGCCTGACTTCAGCTCTTCTATCAGAAACGGCGATTATGGGCGTGAAGAGAGGCAGGAGGACCACACAATGAACACCTCAAAGGAGCACCATATCTAGTTTCCACTTATTTGGAGTACATAGTATATCACCAAGGTCAGACCTTAGGTTTATTAATCGATTTAGGCAACTTAATATACTTTAAGACAAACATTTTAAGTGTAAATGTTCGTCTGCTGTTCTAAAGAGACAGATAATAAATTTGCACTTAAAAGTTTTTAGCTTGAAAACTGTAAGTATCCTATCCTGTGAGACTGCTGTTTGGCTTCATGCTTGACAAGTACCATAAAAGACTTAAAACCAAATAAAATCTACTTGGAGGGGAGATGTTTAAGAGAAAACTTACATTTTTAAGGAGATGATTACAGGTTCAAAGCTTTACTGTTCATTCATTTTTAAAAAACAGAATTATAAGCAAGTAAAATAAAATAAAAAAATAATAATAATTTAAAAAAAAACAGGACTTACAATTATGCCACAGCTTCTCCACATCCAAGTTGTTACAGCCTTTGAGGTGCAGTGAGGTGCTTTGTGCTGGTTTAAAGCACGCAGGGAGTTGCAAGCAAGACCTCGTTTAACTCAGTTATCGCAGTTAGGGCTTTACAAAGATACCTACAGACGCTGACGCGCGCACCATGAACAAACCAAGACGTAAGCACAACGAGGAGCTGCCAAGCAAGGCTGAAAGCTCCCTGCCAGCTGCACAGCCACCCAAAAAAAGTAGGGGAGACTTTCCGGAGCAGCCTCATAGGTGTTTGCCTGATAGCCTCAATGCAAAGTTGTGATACTGAAACTGGGGAAAGTGCTTGGCTGCTGCAAGCTGCTTGGTCTGCCCCTCTTTTTATTTAAAGAGGAACAAGTGACAGAGTTAAACTTTATATTCTCCTTGCTCAAAGCTACAGCTGCACCCACTACGCCTTATAAGCCAACGCGGGCTGGGTGAGCGATGACACCACAACTTTTCCCCAAAAAACACCCCCTCCCACACCACCAAGGAAAGCGAGGCCACGCACAGCAACGGCGGGGCGCGCAGCCCCAAACCTCCGCCTCCAAAAGTTGTGCTTTTTCCCCCAAAATCACCCCCGGGGAGCAGCGTCCGTAACCCCTCGGGGGCGACACCGGGACGGGACACGGGGTAACGTCGGCGACAGCGCCCGAGCCCGGCCGCTCTGCCCGCACTCACCTAGGCGCTGAGGGCCCCTCCTGGCCTCCCCCCCGCGGGACAGCGGCTGGAGCATGGACGACCGGAAGAAGCTAAAGTCTCCGCTGCGGCCCCGACGCCGGAGAAAATGTCCCCAGAGGCCGCGGGCTCCGCCGCCCGCCGTCACTTCCGCAGCCGGAGCAGGCGAGCGCCGCGCAGAGCGGTCGCCGCCCCGCAGCGCCTCGCCACGGCGGAGGCTGGCCATGGAGAGCGGCCCCAGGCCTCGGGCCTGGATGTGGGGGGAGCGGGGTCGGGGTCGGCCCTCGACGGGGCTCACAGCAGTGGCCCCCTCAGGAAGCCGCTGAGCCCCGCCGCCGCCCCCCCGCTGCCTCAGTGCAGGTGGTGGATGTGGGGAGTGAAAGGAGAGCAACGTGTTTCAGAATTAAGGGTTCTGTTGAGAGAGGGAGTTAGGAGAATCTTAGCAAATACAGATAGAGTGCTGACAGTATCAAAGTACTGGATGCTGCTTAATGTCTTTGCTAACTATAGTACACTGTGCAAATTAACTAAAGCAAGAAGCCTTGGGCCCCTTACCAAGGTTAGTCTCTTGATAAGAGTGTGAGCCTGATTCATGGAATAACTCTACAACTCAAAGCAAATGAGTTATAAAGTAGGTATGTGGTTTATTTCGGTGCTAGGCGCATGTAGGATAGCTCCCAAAGGCATGCACACCCCAACGCGGCAACTTGCCTTGGTTATATGCAGTAAAGAGTTACATATGCATGAAGTTTCCCAATACGCTTATACATATGCATAACATATCCCCGCTTTGTATTAAAATTAGCTCCAATAAGTCATTTCCATAAACTCCTCCTGTCTGCGCTTGCGCGGTGCCTTCTGGTGGTGGTTGTCGGGGTTAGTGGGGATGAAGGCCCCTCTTCTTCATCACCACTAGTTGACCCCCTGCCTTTGTACAGACTCAGCTGCTCCTTGGCTCTTGTCCAAACCACAAGGTTGGTCTCAGCTGGTTTTTGAGACAGGTTCCCCATTTTTGTCAGGAAACATCTTCTGTGAGCAGCCCCGAGACTCCTTGTTTCAGTTAATTTGCACAGTAGTAAGCACACTCAGCAACGTCTACTTTTAATGTGATTAAGCAAGCCCCCATTCTTCTATCCCTGGCTTCAGTCCCCCCTTTTCTAGAAGATTAGTAAATTATTTTACTCGCGGCAAAGATTCCCAACTTGGTACTGATCACTCAATGTCATTCCGTGGTCGTGCGACAAAGAAGTCAGCGTGCCTATCCAGCATAACATTCTCCAGTTCCAGATTAGTATAATTACAGTCAATACAAGACTTATACCAACTAAGATCAATATGACTGTGATCTGGTGACACAATGTATTGAGAAAGCCATTTGCCGTTGGTGACCACCCGAAAAGTGTATCCCACCAGTGATGACTAGCATCTTGTTTACATTGTATTGTTAGGCTTGATCAACTGGTGGAATACCACTGGTGCCAAAGATAAAAATCACACCTGACAGTTCTAATAAAGTTACAAATACAAAAGTTAGAATGATTTTTGCTAGGGAGAGTTATATTCTCCTTATCTACTTCTACAAAAACACAAGCAGTTCTTAAACACACACAGCCTTGCAAACACCTTGCTTAGTGTCAATACATACATCCTGAGCGTCAATTGTGTTGCTTTCACAGATAAATCCCTGTTTTTCCCAGGTAACACATGATTCCAGATTTACAGACTGCCATTTCCCATTCCCCATCCGTGCTCATGTTCTATGCTCCGAGGGATAGAGCGCTGTCTCCTCATGGTTTAATCCTAGTGCAATGATGGGGTGGATAACATAAACTGTGGCATTACGTATAGTAAGCACAAAGGCAGTAGCCATGTTAACAATGGGATCGTAGGTAAAATTTACCAGAGTCCACCAAGATTGGAACTTCCTCTCAAAATCATTGGCATTGTCCCAAACAGCCTTTCGGACTTCAACCGGGAAAACGCCCTCACTTCCTTCCCTAATGATCTTAATTGCAGTGAAGGTAGTAAGGAGCACCTGGTATGGTCCTTTCCACTGTAGTTTCAAAGTTTTCTCTGCAAGAGGTTTGACATATATGTAATCTCCAGGCTGTATGTCATGCACCAGTCCATCCAGCTCTCTACTCTAAGTTCCAGCCACGTTTTTCTATTTCTCTAAGTTGCTTACTCAAAGCTACCATATAGGCAGTCAGCATCTCTTCCCCAACCTCAGTAGACATTCCCTTCTGGACCCCGTATGGTTTCCCATAAAGCATTTCAAAAGGACTTAATTTTTCTTTATTTTTTATCTTTATCTTTTCTTTATCTTTTAATTTTTCTTTAGTCCAAATCTGCAGCAATGCTTGGGGCCAGGGCAAGTTAGCTTCTTTCCCTAACCTTACAATTTGTTGTTTGATCAAATGGTTCGTTTTCTCCACTTGACCACTTGATTGAGGGTGGTATGGAGTGTGGAGTTCCCAATCTATGCCCAAATGCCAACTAATTTGCTGTACTATTTTTGAAGTGTGGCCCCCTGTCTGAGGACATGCTGGCTGGAACTTCGAAGCATGGTATTATTTCTTGTAACAATACCTTGGTTACCTCTCAGGTTCTAGTGGGTACCACCTCCGGCCAACCTGAAAAGGTACCCATTAATACCAACAAATATCAATACCCCCCTTTTCTTGGAAGTTCAGAAAAGTCAGTCTGCCATTGTTGTCCAGGCCCATGGCCTTTCCTGATTTGGCCCAATTTCGGTTTGGGGATATTTTTGGAGTTGGTCTGGAGGCAGAGGTCACATTGTTGGGTTACTTGAGTGACAGCGGCATACAAATTCCTAGCCGTAATTTTTCCAGTCAGGTAGTTATATAGGGTATTTTTCCCCAATGATTTTTATGGTGTTCTTCCCTTACTATTGACCATAGCAAATTAAAGGGGATGACTAATTTCCCTTTCCCTTCTTTGGTAATAGCCCATCCCTCTTGCTTATACTCTACCTTTTAACTTTCAATTAATTTTCTGTCCTTTCTGTTATATATTGGCTTACCTTCAAGGGGGATCTGTCCGTCTGGGATTAGGGCTCTGTCCTGGTTTCAGTTAGGACAGTTATTTTTCCTCCTAGTAGCTGG
>NW_023310688.1:16085-26670 GCF_011077185.1 Oxyura jamaicensis | reverse complement strand
GTGTTGTCTCTCCTCCTGAACATAGTTCCGCATATTCTAGTTGTAACATCACTCAAGGTTATCAGCCCTGGGCCCACATTGTCTTCACGGTTCTTCACAACCTGAGTTGCTCATTGCAATTAAATCATGCCCCTTCTCACTTCACCATGAGTCTACACTGAGTTTCATAAAAGTTGACTGTTGAGTGTTCCCACTGAATCTTTCTTTCCACCAGCTGCTTCTGTGCCATCAATGATATGAGTTCCGAGCTGCATACAACAGAATCAAAGAACAGAGAAATGGAACTGGAGTTGACCAACATTAGGAAAAAACAAACTGCTGCACTGGTGCTGGAAAAGCAGAGGAGTAAATAATGGATGAGAAAGGGGAAAGATGTAACCAGTGCTGCTGATCTCTGCCATGTGGTGCATTCCTTGTGACAACTAACAAGGATAACCGTACTGACAGGTTTTTGATGCATCTCTAATCCACAGTATTGGGAAGTGTCTGCCAAAAGCTATGTGGTATGGACACATTCAGAAGTCAAAAGACTTTTGGGACCATAATCAAACCTATTATTTTAAACCAAAAATGGTTTGCAAGTAGTTTTCAGATATGGAACGGCATCTTCCACCAATCCTCTTCAGCTGAGGTTGAGGGCATACCACATCATTTTACCACACTTACTGTGGGCTTTGTAGTTAGAATGAAGGAGCCAGGCAAAACAAAAAGGATTACCAGGTAAGAATCTCCTTTAACCATTGCATGGGAGAGTCTAAAAGAAAAAATGAAGTAATCACTATCAAGTCCATTCCCTAAAGGATGTCATCTAAAGGGCTTTGCCAAGTACAGGGTGATCAGCCCCTCCCTGGGCATTGGTCCAGATGATCTCCATAGTTTTTTTCCATTCTAATTATTTTCTGGTTCTGTCAAAGTTGTAGTTGTGGTGTTCTTGTATCAAAGATACAAGACCCACATGCCTCTCCCAGTTTTGCTATGGCTCCTCTCTATGTTCATAAGTTTAGCCTGCATAACAGGTCCCTAAGCAAATTAGAGAATTAAGTGGAAGACTGTCACTCTGTGCTGTTACACAGATGGCTTTCTCCTTGACCTTTTATCCTGTGGACCTTGGGAGTCTGGAGTTGACAGCCATGGATATTTACGTAAGGGAATCTCACAGGAAAATGCAAAAATTCTATCCCTTCTGAAGTTGGTTATATTATGGCATTTAGTTTGAGCATAGATGAGTAAGTGGTATGTGAATCATAGAATTATAGAATATCCCGAGTTGGAAGGGACCCATAAGGATCATCGAGTCCAACTCCTGGCATCACACAGGTCTACCCAAAATTTTAGACCACGTGACTAAGTGCACAGTCCAATCACTTCTTAAATTCAGACAGGCTTGGTGCAGTGACTACTTCACTGGGGAGCCTGTTCCAGTGTGCAACCACCCTCTCGGTGAAGAACCTCTTCCTGTTGTCTAGCCTGAACCTCTCCTGCCTCAGCTTGACACCATTCCCACGGGTCCTATCACTGGTGATTAAGGAGAATAGATGAGCACCTGCCCCTCCATTCCACCTTGCAAGAAAGTTGTAGACTGCGGTAAGGTCTCCCCTCAGCCTTCTCTTCTCCAAGCTGAATACTGGTGTTTCTTTAAATGTAAAGGTTTCTTTTTTTTTTTTTTTTAATGGATCTTAAAAAAAAAACAAAGGAACATCTTGAGGTAGAAAGAGCCAAGGCTGAGAGCCGATCCCAGAACTTGAAGTTCATGAAAGACAAATCTGAGAATTTCAAAATCAAGATTAAGGCTGCTGAGGTAGATGGAAGGAATTACCTAACAGGATGCTGTAACAGGTTGGCATAGTCGTGATTGGTCAGGCCTAAAAACTAGTTAGGGACATTGCTGGAGCTTCCTAAACTCCTGGATTTAGGACATCTGGCCTAACAGGATGAGTCATTATCATACTTCAATTGTTGTTGATATGTACATGCGCATTCTTCTGAATGTCCTTGGGTAAATGCAAAGATACTTTCCCTTCTGAGAATATTAGCTCAGGCTACTTTGTGCTTGCGGTGATGTACTGTTAACTTGTCTGTATACTCTTATATTAACAGTAGAACATATGATTCACTCAGGAAAATTGTGTCAAAATCCTGAATATAGCCATTTGGGGGGATTAATGAATGATTAAATGTTGAAGGCAGAAGTTGTTCTGTCTTCTTCGCCTTTCCCTATGTGATGAAGGATATGTGAATGCTTTATTTAATACTTGGATGCTGTTCAATATCCTGACAAATACCAGATAGAAAATGTTGAACTAGTGTTAATGACACTTTACTGAAACCTCTTCACAACCTTGCCATGTGCTCTTCTCCCACTAATTTTCTGTAAAGATTTGTTATTCTTGGAGTAAACTTTAGTAGTGACTGATTTCATACACCAGCTAGAGCTGTAGTTCAAGTAGCACATTTCTACTCTTTTCAGACTGCGTTCTTGTCTGCCTGTTTCAATCAAAACCCAGTGAAATGGCAAAATCTTCCTCTTTCCTGTTATATTTTGTCATTTATCTTTGAACTACTTCCTGTTTGTAGGAGCAGCTTGCTGCCACAGAGTTGGATCAGTCATTGACACATCGGTCACTAGTGAGCATGTTTGAGGTAGGTCTGTTGGTACAAGACATATGTTTCTACAGCAACCCATGTTGCAAATGGAGTGGATATTCTGTGGAATATATCTCATTACATGGCTGTCTGTGTATTGCAATTACTAAATTACCCAGGTGACTGCTTCTAGTGTGTGTGAAATACACCTGCTCTCAAATGCCCCTGAGCAAAGGGAGGAGGTTGAGCAAAGCCCAGATTCTGAACTATTGTGTGCCTTTTTCTTGTCTTTAAACATAACGTTTTTAACTAAATCGTAAGTCCAGCAGGATATTTTTAAAAGGAAAAAATACATTTCTTGAGTTACTAGCTATAGATTGTCCAGCTTTGTACTGAGTATTTATACAAATTCAATGTATTTGAGTTGTTCTGTCTGTACTCAATGTGTTTTAATGTTACTTGCTGTTACTGTAATGGACATTTCAGTCTCTCTTCCCATTTCTTTTACTATCTCTTCCTGCCTATTAGGTTGAACAATTAAAATAGGTTTCCTGAATGTACGTTGTCATTCTTGTGAACCAGCACTGGGTGGCAATGTTGACGTTGCACAGTGTTTCAGAAGAGCACTAACTAAAAATCATGTTGGAATTCTACATACAAAATGGCACTGGAACCTTTCTAGTCTTTATCTGACCTTCATCATCTTCTCAAACTTGAGTAAAAGGGCATATTTGACTCGCTGGCATGTTTGACTCTATGTTTGCTCTGCCAAGAGCTCTGTGAATTAGGCAGCACAAATGACTTCATCTTTGGAGTGCGGTTTTGTAATGTTTTACGTTGATTATTTGGAAAAAAAAAAAGGGGGCTTTGTAATATGCTAAATTTTCAGCCCCCCGGGGAAACTACCTCCCCTTGTTAACAGAATGAGCAAAGCAGTGCGTGTTTGGGGACTTTTTTTTTTTTCTGTTGTGTGTGTAAAATTTTCACACACAAGCCAAGACTGTATCTCCTTCCTTGGGGCTCAGGTCTGTGTGTGGCCTACAGCAATGTTGACCATGAAAGTCCTCTGGTGGCTTCTGAGATGACAGGCTCCCTCCTGTCAGGGAGGTGAGATTGGGTGGTTATACTGTAGGAAACAATGTTGTATGTTTTCAGAAAGGAAGAGAATGTACCTCTGTAAAATTTGAACTGGGTTTGACTGAGTGAAAGGTAGATCTTTAGTTCTCCATACATTTTGAGAAGGATCACAAGAACTCTAATATCAGTGAATTCTGAAATGCTGTAGATAACTGTAAATGTGTTTCACTGATTTACACCTCTTTACATGTAAGATTATGGAATATAATCTACTTTGTTCTGTCCACAGAAACTGGCTGAAATGCAGGAAGAAATTGTGCCTTTGAAGAAGAAACTTGAGTACTACCTTAATTTAACTCCTGTAGTTATTTTTCACTGTTCTTTTATATTTGCAGTCAGATTAATTTCAATGGACTTCAAAAATATAAAGGAAATTGTTGCATGTTTCAATAGATAAAGATCTATCTATAGATCTATTAATGAGTGGTGTAAACAAAAGACTTCACTTAAGCAGGAAGCTATATATTGACTAATCAAAGCCCAAAAATAAGTGTTTGCCAGGCAAACTTTGCTCTACCAAAATGTCTAGGAATATGACCTGAAGAAAAAGGCTAGTTAAGCCCGGTATCAAGATGAATTAGCTAGAAATTAAAAATCAAACACCACCGAAACTGGACAGGGCCCCATCCTTTAGCGCTTCCCGGCGCACTAGCTCCCATCATTCCATCTTCCAGCAGTATCGGACAATAAATGGCACAGAAACTATAGTAATGCTGATTCGTACTGGAGCAAACAATTTGTGACTAGCATATGCCAACACAAATGTGCCCGTACCAGCAGCCTGTTTAGACTGCAGCAATGATTCACTGAAACCAAGTTTGAAGAGAACTGCAGTCATATGCACACTACTTGACACAGCCAGGTAGAAGATTCCTAGAGATACTAATGAAATTTCAACGTGGAATGAAACCCCTACAGCACCACATTCTTTAAAAACTTTTTTCAGCTGCTGGGATTGATTGAGTTTGTGTTCACTGCTGAGATCTGTGGCTGTCTTTTCAGGGGATCCACCCACATCCTTGGCCGAGCTGCCGGCGGCGGCCCGCAGCGCTAGCAGAGGGGCCGGCGGGCTGAGGAGGGGCCGGCCCGGGGGTGGTGGGTGGAGGGAGGGGATGGCGGGGGGGCAGCAGCGGCGGCAGCGGCGGCGAGCGGGGGCCCGCGGGGCGGCGGGCCCGGGCGCAGCAGCAGGCGGAACATGGCAGCGCCCGGTGCGGGCGGGCGGGCGCTCAAACCGGAGAAATGCAGCAGCCGGCGGCGGGGCGGGCGGCGGCGCTGATGGCCGCAATGGCATCGAGCGCAGAGTGGCCGCCATGGGTTGTGATATTGTCTCTGCCTCTATTCCCAAGTCTGTCAGGTTTGCTTTCTCTGGCGGTACGCAGTCACAGCTTTTTATTTCACCCGCCTTCGTAGCCTGTGCTGCCGCTGTCTGTACCCTTTTTTCCTCTTGCCATGATCTCAGTGTCTCAGTTGCTAAGCGCCAGGTCGTCATCACCTCAGCAGCTGTTGTATCTCCCCCCGAGGCAGCGTTCCATAGAGTTGTCCCAGCATTTTCCCAAGTTTTAAAATCAAACACCGCCGAAACTGTGGATGAGGCCCCATCCTTTAGCGCTTCCCGGCGCACTAGCTCCCATCGTTCCCGCGGGTCGAAAGCTCGGGCCCCCAGGGAGGCATTATCGGGGGTAGGCAAGGCGGGAGCCGGGGGGGGGGGGGGGGGGTGCAGCGAGGAGGGGCTCTGCGGCGGTGGTCCGCGGCCTTCTTCCTTGTTCTGGTGACCTTGCAGGCTCTGATCTCGGTTCGGCCGCTGTTATTGCCTGGGCAGCAGCGTTCTGTACTTTCTTTTCTGCCTGCCACGATCTTAAAGTCTCAGTCACCAACTGCCACGTAGTCATCACCTCAAGAGCATTAGTATCCCCACTGGACGCTGCTTCCCATATTTTTCCCCTGCTTGGTCCCAAGTTTTTACATCAAATACTGTGGAAGCCATTGAGGGGAACCCTTGTTTTTGCAAAAATTTCAATAATAGCTTTATCTTAAACGGATCATATTTTACTCCCCTTTCCATTAGGAGTTGCGTTAGTAGTTTCACTATAGCCTCTTCCTCTGCCGAAAGGCTAGCTCCCATGATTAATGCCCAGCCGCTCACCTGTCCTTCAGGTGATGTCCCGGGCTTGAAGCTGCAGTCCAGCTGCGAGCTTGATTCGTTCGGCTGGGTTCCCTTCAGACGCTCATGCAGCACTGCTCCTCCTGTGTCACGTCGGGGTCACCATTTGAAGGGATGCAATACATGGACTCCTGATGGCTCTTGAACAGGAGACCTTTATTGCCCTTTTTCACTACTACATATACTTTCCCTGTAGCCCCATGTGCTGTCCACGTGCCCGAATCTGTCATACAATTGGTTAGAGACCCTCAGACACGCACCTCGAGCCAGCCAGCAATTGGCCACTGCCCAAAGCTCATCTTTAACACTATAGCCAATTTACTTTATCTCAACCTTGCTCAAGTTTTTGTTTCTACCACTTGTTTCCTCATTATCTGTAATACAGGGACATGTGAAACAGCGCAAAGCCACCTGCAAATTCCTTTCCCACATCCTTCTGTTGCTATCACACCTTTTGCTGCTTCTTTTGCCTCTCTGTCCACCAGATCGTTTCCTTCCTCCAATTCTGAGCTCACCTTCTGGTGTGCCTTAATATGCATGACTGCTACCTTTTCAGGTAGCTGGACCGCTTCCAATAAGCGCATTATCTCTTTTGCATGTTTGACATTTTTCCCTTGCGAGTTCAACAGTCCTCTTTCTTTCCAGATGGCTCCATGTGCATGTACAACCCCAAATGCATATCTTGAGATGTTTATTTTCTTTCATTTTGCTATTTCTAAAGCATGGGTCAGAGCAATTATCTCGGCCTTTTGTACAGAAGTGAAGGGAATGAACGACACGACTCCAGGCTGGTGCGTAGCTGAAGCAACTTTATTGTCTAACCCATCTACTTATATAGACTTAGCGTATCTACATGCTTTTATCACTTGACTTGGCAAAACTTGCTCGTTAGCCGTTATTTATTGTTCACAAGGTGATCGCGCGGCAGCCATATCTCCTTTGCGTGTACTAATGAGCAACAGGGCAGACTGCACCTGTTGTTTTGTTCTTCCTATCTCCCAATTGTGCCTCCTTTATCTTCAAGCTACATGACTTTGGCCTTGTTCTGCATTTTCCCATTTTTCACTTCATCTCTGTATCTAATATACTCCACATACTTTCTGACTGATTTCCCACACAGAAGGATCTGTTGGCAAAGGTCCAGATTCTATTACCTCTCTGCAAGTGGTAACTGCATACCCAGCATGTCGTTTTCCACTGATGACGTAGCTGCTCCCATCAGTGAACCAGATATCCACATACAGCTGGAGTAGGTAGCTTCGATGGTCTCCAGGCAGTTGTGGTGTACTGGCTCCCCTTGGTTTCCACTGAGGAAAGAAGCTGGGTTGACAATGTTAGTTACCACTATTTCTACATCATCTTGCTCTACTGTGATAGCTTGGTATTTCAGGAACCTTTGTGGGGAAAGCCAGTGACCACCTTTCTCTTCCAGCACTGCGGACAGTGTGTGAGACACTAGCACAGTTATTTTCTGTCCCAAGGTGAACTTGCGTGCTTTCTGGATATTTAGCACCACTGCTGCAACGGCTCTGAGGCATCCCGGCCATCCCTTGGCGGCGGCATCCAGCTGCTTAGAAAAATAGGAAACTGCCCTTCGATATGGGCCCGGGTCCTGTGCAATTCCCAGGTCCTGTGCATTCCCAGGGCAATCCCCTGTGTCTCATGGGAGAAGAGGAAGAATGGTTTATTCACATCTGGAAGTCCCAGAGCTGGAGCTGACATGAGAGCCTTCTTTAGTTGGTCAAAGGCTCGTATGGCCTCCTTTGTCCATTGGAGGTCCCTGTTCCCATTTGCAATGAGCGCATACAGTGGTTTTACAAGCAATCCGTAATTATAGATCCGCAATCTGCACCACCCCATCATTCCCAAAACGGTTTGCAGTGCTTCTATTGTCTTAGGTTTCGGGGTTTGACATATCGCTTCTTTACAATCTTGCCCCAAGGTCCGTTGCCCGGCACTAACCTCATAACCCAGGTAGATCACCTTCTGCTTTACCGCCTGAGCCTTCTTCTTCGATACCCTGTACCCCTGGAGTCCCAGAAAGTTTAGGAGGCTTACTGTCCAGGCCACACTTGCTTCTTCTGTCTGGGTGGCTATTAGGAGGTCATCTACCTACTGCAACAGCCTTCCTTCTCCTGGTGGGGCTTCCCAGGTCTCCAAGTCCTTTGCAAGTGGTTCTCTGAACAAGGTGGGCGAGTTCTTAAAGCCCTGAGGCAACCTTGTCCATGTGAGCTGTATTTTGCGCCCACTCTTAGGGCTTTCCCACTCAAATGCAAAGGTTTTCTGGCTGGCTTCATGGAGAGAGGCAAAAGAAGGCATCCTTCAGATCTAAAACGATAAACCAGGTTAGCTCTGGTGTTAAGCATGTTAATAAAGTATATTGGCTTGCCACCACAGGGTGAAGATTAACAGCTCATAGATCCTGTATGACCTGATATGATCCATCAGGTTTTCGAACAGGTAAAATGGGAGTGTTGAAGTCAGACTGGCACTCTTTTAGCAACCCTAATTGTAAGAAATTTTCAATTCTCGGGCTAATTCCTTCTTCACTAATTTCCTTTTTATTTTCAGTACCCGTCATCATCAAACTCAACACTTCCACATATCATTTACATCCAGAATAATCTCCCCATTCTTAAATTAAATGGTTGCTTGTAATCTTTCCAATAAATCTCTCCCTAGGAGTGACTCCGGGAGTTGGGCATGTATAGGAATTTGTGAATGCCCCACTGTTTCCCATATTTATATTTCAATGGTTTGCAGTAATATGCTATTTCAGATTGGCCAGTTGCCTGCTTCACTACAACGTAATCATTCCCCACTGGTACTAATGCTTTATTTAAAACTGAATATGTTGCCCCTGTATCCACCAGAAGTTCCACCGCTTTTCCCTCCTTCCCCAGCTTCATTTTCATAACCAGCGGATCTGCTGGGGTAGACTCCCCCAGTCTTCCTCAGTTGTCTTTTGCACGCGCGACCACCACCTCCCTTCCCCGGTTCCCTTTTCCATTTCTTTTCTGTTCTGGGCATTCGTTTTTCCAATGCCCAAATTTGTTACATAGGGCACACTGATCCTTGCCTAACTGGGGGTGTTCCTGTCTAGGCCTCCTTTTTCCTTCTTCCGTAATAACTGCTATCAGCCTCTTCTGCATGTTTAATTGAGGAAGATAATCATAGAATCATAGAATATCCCGAGTTGGAAGGGACCCATAAGGATCATCAAGTCCACCTCCTCTCACCACAGAGGTCTACCCAAAAGTTTAGACCATGTGACTAATTGCACAGTCCAATCGCTTCTTAAATTCAGACAGGCTTGGTGCAGTGACTACTTCACTGGGGAACCTGTTCCAATGCGCAACCAACGTCTCGGTGAAGAACCTCCTCCTGATGTCTAGTCTAAACTTCCCCTGCCTCAGCTTAACCCTGTTCCCACGTGTCCTATCACTGGTGTTTATGGAGAATAGGTCACCCGCCTCTCCACTCCCCCTCGCGAGGAAGTTGTAGACCGTGATGAGGTCTCTAACAAAAATGTCTAGGAATATGACCCGAAGAAAAAGGCTAGTTGAGCCCAGTATCAAGATGAATTAGCTAGAAATTAAAAATTTATAAGAAAATGTAATTCCTTAGTGTAACAAAAGTTTTTAGATTTCACATGTCCTAATTAGTTTACATTAGTAAATCAGACTGTCAATATGGCAGACACAGCACACTGCAGAGGTTAAAGCTCTGAGCAACGTTGTAAAAAATATGAAGAAATACCCAAATGTAGACTTTTTTCCCGAAGCAAGTCAAGTACTGTAGCTTGTATGAGTACTGGCTGCTCCATCCTCTTCCTTGATTTCTCTTGAAGGTGCTGGGTACACACCTCATCAGGCTGCTCTCTGAAGCACCTTTTATAAAAAGGGCTTTACTCATTTCAAATGAGAAGAACCCGTGTTACAAAAGACCTTCAGTTGAGGGTGGTTCTGTAAACAACTTAATGGCTTAAAGAAATCATGGAGAAACGGTTAATCCATGAAACAAATGTCTTTGGTTTTGTGTGATGTGTGTATATCACTGCCTGAGGTACTTGGGATGATTCAGCCCGAGTATTTCTGATCTCCCTTGGAAGATCATCACTACTTTTACAGATGAGTATTAAGGATTTTCTCTGTCATTCAAGTGAGATTTGGCAAAAACTGGAGTAGATACTTGAGTGGGTTTTGGCTCCAGTAAATAAAAACGGTAAACTAAATGGTTGCAATTGTACTTGAGTTACCTGGTATAGCCACTGTTACCTCCTCATCTGAGCACCCCACAGTCTATAATACAGGTAACCTCTGAGAGGTGAAGGATTTATTCTAGTTTCATAGTTATTCTAGTTTTTAGGGAGTAGAGGTCCAGAGAAACAAAGGGACTTGTCCAAACTCATGTAGAAATTCTGAGATGAATCATGTGTTTTATGTTGTGAACTGGGGACCTGTCTGCTGGATCACCCTTCACCTCCTCAGCCCTTGCACAGAGTTCCTGCTCCTCAGCACCCCCTTCCTGTAACCTAATTTCTCCTTTATACAAATACTGCTGTCTCCCTCCTAGAACAAAAGGATAAAGGGAGAGGGGGGAACTGATACTCTTTTAAATCCATCTTACCCCAAGAGGCAGCTGCCTCCTCTCAAGCAAAACAGGATGTTCAAATTGGATTAGGTTCCTCCAATATCCCCCCCC
>NW_023310688.1:566-15985 GCF_011077185.1 Oxyura jamaicensis | reverse complement strand
CCCCCCGACTCTGTCAGTGGAGATGAGGAGAGAGCCCTGATGCCTTGCTGCTGGTGCAGACAGAATGAAGGAGTAAGGTTAATGCTTGCACACTACTAAAGGCTTGTTGTGCTCTGGTAAATTAATTCCTGGATATGTTTAAAATCTAGTTCCTCTATTGGTAGTTTTGGAAAATAGATACAAAAATTTCTTTAGGCATTAGGTCATAGCAGACTTTTGAAAAATATCTGATTGTCCAAACCAAACTGATAATAGGCTTTTAATGTCAGTATCTATAGCATGTGAAGGGTGTACACAAAACTGATTTCATCATCCCTGAAATTCCCTAGGGTGCATGATTAGGGTCTTGTATTGATGCAGGAACTCTGGGATTCAAGTTGAAATACTGATTTTTTTTATTTTTTTTTTGCCATTTTCTCTCATTGGAATCCTTCCCTTGCATGAGTGAAGACTGAAGAAATAAAATGAGAACTGGTGAGAGTTTTTATCTTTCACAAAGATTTAAATGGGTGCTATCATTCCAAAACAAGCTATATACATTAATTGCTTGTGGATTTATCTACTTCAGATCATAGTCTTAATGATCTCTAGAGGGAAATTATTGCTCTGGTATGGCAGAAGCAGTGCATGTTGGTAGGAGGAACTATTGGAGGAACAATATCTAAAGCTACAGAGGCAGTTGAGCATAATGGTATCAGTGGGGATTAGGTATCTGTATCCCTCTGGATTTTCTGCTTCACCTGTCAGAATGTTTATTTGCTCAATTGTGCTACGGCTTCTTGGTCTCACAACCTTTATTACTTACTGTGCCTGAATTCTCAAAGGGTAGTAGAGCCCATGTCTTATTGAACAGCTGCTTTGTGGACTGCAACAGGGACCTTTCCCTATAAAACAATGCCCATTTCATACATGTTTGTGTAACCTGCATGCGTTGTTGGGAAAAACTTCATCTAAAAATGTTTGGGAAGTCTGTAGCTTTCCAGAGTGAGCTGGGCCACGTCTGAGCATAAAAGCCGTCTTATTTCTTTGGGTTACTGTCTGCTTGTTCATAGATACAGCACAAGGTATTCAGTGATAAGCCTTAAAACTGTGACCAGAAAACACATTTATTTGAGAGTATTCTGTATGTTTTCAGATAGGACCAGTCAGGTTGGTGAGCCACTTTTTTGTTCCAGAAATACAAGCTCACCTTACCAGCCTGTAAGGCTTTTGTCAGGTTTGTACGCTCTGGAGTGTACTAGTTCAGCTCCAAGGTGTCTAATGGCCCATTGGGGCACAATACAAAGGCCACAGAGTGTGTTTGGCTGTTCCTTTGGAGTTTCCTCTGTAGTGACTACTGACACTACTGACACTTGCAGCAGTGAGAACTTCCAGTTCAGTGCTTGGGTTAATCACTGCTAATAATATCCTGAGTGTGAAGCGCCTGGCTAGACATTATGCCCCTTCTGCCCTTATTTTCTATAAGTTGTTAAACTGGTTTGGCAACATGCTGGGACCAAAGAAGGAAAAGGAGTTGAGTCACAATGCAGAGGAAGACTACGGCCTTCATCTCCACGACCACCAGAGAGACTGACACGACCCCCTAGCAACAGTGTGCACAGTTGCAGAACATACCTGGATATACCAGACTATAAAAGGGGACTCTGGAGGGGTGTGTGTGCGCGCCATTGGCAGAGCAGAGACTCCCCGGCCGCCCAGCGCTGTTTTGCTTGCTGGCTGCTTACTCAATAAACTTATTTGTATGATTGAAGCAATGCTCTCTGAAATTAATTGAGAGGTAACTTATAACACTGAGGTTTGATCGCTGCAGATGTTTTCACACATTATTCTGATAAAAACAATACTGTGTGATCACTGAGTCCTTGTTTTGTTTTGTTTTGTTTTTTCTTCTGCTAGAATGCATTGGAGACAGAGTTCTCAAAGCAAATTGACATGCTGACTCTTAAGATGCCAGAACCCAACAAACTCCAGTTCACCTGAAGTGGCTTGAATGGAAGATTACTTTTCCAATTTTCTATTTACTTGCACTAGTTTGGACTTACTGTATTTCTGCAGCTTTATGCCTTCATCTTCTTGCTGTTCGATGGCACACTTGTGACCTTTCAGTAAGTGTACTCCATTTGTAAGGGTTCAGGTAGCCATGTGTTTGTAAATATCACTTTTTTTCATAAAATAACTTGCAAGGCTCTTATTTTCTCCATTGGTTATTTTTTTCCATATATGATACAAATCTGAAACCAACCTTCAGATGGCACCTTCACCAGGAAGTGTCTCTACCAGGATCTGGTAGGCCCTTACCACACAGAATTGAACTTAACAGAGAGTCTGGCTTTACCCTTTCTCTGTGTCAGAGCTCTGGATTGTGTTTTTTATTGCCCTGGAGTCCTTGCTTTGGTGGTACAAATATGGTAATGACAAACTCTTTGCACCTACTAGACCATTGGCTTTGCTCTTTGTTTCTTGTTATTTCAGAATTGGAGTCATCTCTTTTTTTTTTTTTTTTTCCTCCCACACATAGTATGTCTAATCACAGAATCACAGAATAGTCTAGGTTGGAAGAGACCTCCAAGATCACCGAGTCCAACCTCTGACCTAACGCTAACAAATCTTCCACTAAACCATATCCCTAAGCTCTACATCTAAACGTCTTTTAAAGACCTCCAGGGATGGTGACTCAACCACTTCCCTGGGCAGCCTATTCCAGTGACTAACAACCCGTTCAGTAAAGAAGTTCTTCCTAATATCCAACCTAAACCTCCCCTGGCGCAACTTTAGCCCATTCCCCCTCGTCCTGTCACCAGGCACGTGGGAGAATAGACCAACCCCCACCTCGCTACAGCCTCCCTTCAGGTACCCATAGAGTGTGATAAGGTCGCCCCTGAGCCTCCTCTTCTCCAGGCTAAACAGTCCCAGCTCCCTCAGCCGCTCCTCCTAAGACTTGTTCTCCAGACCCTTCACCAGCTTCGTAGCCCTTCTCTGGACTCGCTCGAGCACCTCCATGTCCTTCTTGTAGCGAGGGGCCCAAAACTGAACACAGTACTCGAGGTGCGGCCTCACCAGAGCTGAGTACAGGGGGACAATCACTTCCCTGGACCTGCTGGCCACACTGTTTCTCATACAAGCCAGGATGCTGTTGGCCTTCTTGGCAGCCTGAGCACACTGCTGGCTCATATTCAGCCGACTGTCAACCATCACTCCCAGGTCCTTCTCTGACAGGCAGCTTTCTAACCACACATCTCCCAGCCTTTAGCTCTGCCTGGGGTTGTTGTGCCCCAGATGCAGGACCCGGCACTTGGCCTTGTTGAACTTCATACCATTGGCCTCGGCCCATCGGTCCAGCCTATCCAGATCCTTCTGCAGAGCCTTCCTACTGTGAAATGTGTTTATTTGATTCGTGTCAGTATGGAACAATGCTAGGGCCGCATGATGAAATATAAGCTCCAAACTAATTGCCAAACTAATTTAACGGCTTATCAAGGAGTGATTTACATGAGCCTTGCAACAGCGATTTCAAACAAAGACCGGAGAGAAAGGGAGGGAAAGGGAGGAAGGAGCTTCTCCTTTCTTGTCGACTTCAAACCAATTCTTTACATAAAAGAAGGTCATAAATACCTAGCCAGGCGCTTCACAGTTTTTATCAACACAGAAAACCTTCGCTTACGCCCCCCCCCTCCACTCTTCAAACAGAACTTCTTTCTCGCTTAATACAAGAAACAATGAACAAACATCTGTTGCATATCACAGATTAGTTGCCTCAGTTTCATGACTATTCAGTTCTTTCTGGGCTAAAAATCAAGAGGGCAAGAACAGGTGGATGAACTGTTTATTCTGTATATACACATGGGTTAAACAGGCTAAAGGGAAATTGCCTCAAACATGTAATTTTTCCCATTGTGGAAGGGAAAAGAAGTCATAGTCAGAAACAGAAGACATCTGGGCAGACATTAGAGAGCAGTTTAACAAGGAAGCCATTGTAAGGCACTGGAGGTCATGACCTGACAGTTATGGAATCTTAATCACTTGAGGCTTTTAAGAGCAGATCAGAAATGCTTTGCTTAAGCTTTTATTATGCTAAGGAGAATTGATCATGCTTTGAGATAGTAAAATGAATTAGATGACACCTTGAGGATGCTACCAGCCCTGTTTGTCAATAAAAGCCTCAGGACTTACTCAGCTAACACACAAAGGCTTTTTATTGCACCTGTGTTACCATAACTCAAGGCTTGAGTGGGCTTCCTGGGGCAGTGGCACTCCCAGAGCACCACTTTATCACTTAATACCGCACCAGTTGGGAAATTTGGTGGGGGAAGAGGAGTCTCTACTCCTGCACCCTGAGGGCAGCTGCGTGGTTTCTGGCTGTGCTGTTTCACAGCATGGCAGCATGTGTTGCGGCTGACTCATAGGCAAAAAGCCCGACTACAGAGGGTGGCAGGGCTGGACTCTGAATCAAGAGCTGTCCAAAGATAGCCGTGTGTTGCTTCCCAGCATTGTAATCATAAGGAGAAAAAATACCCAGCAGCTGCATGCGAGCTGCGTGCCACAGCTGAGCCATCTGCAGCACATGCAACATAAATCAGGGGCCAATTGTCAGGTCCTACTGTTGGCATTAACACATATTTTGTATCTTGTACTGCTTATCTTGTACTGCTTGGTGAAGGGTCGAGTACAAGTATAACCAATATATCTAAGAGAAAATGTATAGGGAGGACACTTGAAGATGAACAGGTACAGTTTGACCTTTCGATAAGGAGCCGAAGATGGTGAAACCTGTTGGATAAGCACCAGGAACTGAAGAGAGCATGCGTTAGGGAGAAGGGTGAAGAGTTCAGAAGAGAGGAAGACTCTTTACTTCATCATGAAGACCACCTAAAAGACCACCAGATGGCACTGGGCATGTGCAAAGGGGAGGAGAGCTAATTAAAATGGAATGCGAGGCTGATGTTGTAACCTATAATGAATATGCATCATCTTATGTAACCACAATAGTATAAATTGCAGTCAGGATGTAACGGGATTCGAAGCCAGATTTGGGCACCTGCCCCTGGTTTCCAGCGCTGAATAAAGCACCTTCATATAATCACATTGTGGTTATGTGTCTGCTACGCTAACATTTTGGCGACCCAGATGGGACGGCGTGGGCACTGCTGAGGCGGATCGTGTCTCGATTACGCTCCAGCCGGCACCAAGGAGTTTCTCAGGGAGCCATCGACCCGTGACCAACCTCCGCTGCTCACAACGTACCATTGGATAGGTAAACAAAAGGTGCTTTCTGGTTTTCGGTACCGATCTGGTCTGGAAAGCCTGCCGGTCAGACGCGGCGAAAGCCACGCTCGGTTGGGCAGGGAGCTCCCGGGGTAAGCCTCGGCGCCGTCTGTTAGACAGTAGCGAAAGCTCTGCAGGTTCGGCATTGGTGGTCTGGTATACGCTGCAGGATCAGCGTCTGGCCTGCTAATGGTCTGGTAAGAGTTGCCGTGGCGACAGCACTCTCGGTTTTAACTCTTGCGTTTGGCATGAGTGGTCTGGTATACGCTGCAAGATCAGTGTCTGGTCTGGTAAGCGTTGCTGCGGCAACAGCTCTCGGTTTTAACTCTTGTGTGGTAAGTGCTGCAGAGGCGGCACCTGGCTTGTGGTTACTCTGTAAAGTTATATTGCTGTGAAATGTGTTTATTTGATTCGTGTCAGTATGGAACAATGCTAGGGCCGCATGATGAAATATAAGCTCCTATTTAAGAAAAACAGAGTGATCAGTGTACATAGTTCTTGTATCATGCAAAGGAACGATCCAGCAGTTTGCGTAAATAGAGGGTTTGAAGGGCGAACATTGAGACTCTAGTCTGGGAGATAAGAGGACCAAGGAGGTATTTTTAGGAAACTGCAGACTTTTGCATGGGACGCTGCGCAAGCCTCTGATAACCAGCAAAGAGATCCACCAAATAAGGAGAAAGGAGGAGTTGAAGGACGACCGAAGGACAAAGCCTGGGAGGAAGACTACGAGCCTTCAGCACAAGAGACCCCCAGAAAGACCACCAGAGACTGATACGCATGCGTCTGGAGAGGGTTTGGATTCCGGGAACTAATGATAATAACCCTGCCTTTTCTAGGAATAGTGATGAATATGTATTAGTCTAGGAGCATAAAAATCAGACACCTGATGTAACAGGTGTGCGTCCTGGTAGAGCAGAGACTCCCGGTGCACCCAGCGCTGTTTGCTTGCCTCTATTCGCTTAATAAATCACAAAAATCCTATTTGGGACTTAATCATTTATCACAATTGGGGGCTCGTCTGGGATGGTCTTGCTTCCTGAAATTCTGACTTGATCTAGGAGGGGCGCCCCACCATTTGGTGGCTCCTGTTCGAGTCAGGTCCGGACTAACACCATCCTGAACCTGAATAAAGGCAAGCAAAGAATTTGATTTTTTTTTATGAGCTCCCTTGCCGGCTGCAGCATTGTATTTTGCCCGTAATTCTGCGTGCGAAGATCCGAACGAAGACGACAGAGTCGTGAGTATTTGAAGTGTGTACCGTTCGGTTGGGTGGGATTCAGTTGCCTGTGTGTGTAAGAGTGTGACTGAGACAGAACCTAGTTCCGAAGCGAGTGTGGAGGTCTTCTAACTGCGGTTCCAATCTCCCGCGAGGGACTTGGCCGGTGAAGGACCGAAGCGATTCCTATAGGATTCGTGGGTGGGTGATAGGTCCCCCTGCAAGACACTCTTACTGGGTAACCAAGGGCTGTAGGAATTGCCACAGTAAAATTCCTAGATGGGTCAGACAGAATTGAAGACCCGGGACCAGAGAAAAGGGAGCAAATTAAAAATGGTTCAGTACTATCTGATAGAATGGTCAAATCAGGATATCCAATAATTAATAAGGACCTAGAACCTGTGGAATCAGGACCTTTGAGTCCATCTCGGTCAGCTCAGGCTTGTGAGCTGTATGCTCTATGTCGGGCCCTGGAACTATTAAAGGGGAAAAGTGGGGCTATATTTACAGCACGTTGAACTGAATGAACTCCCCATGCAGTGTTGTACAACAAAAACTGGAAGTTTCTCCAAAGATGTTGCCATTAAATTAATAATATTAATTAATGAAATATAATTGATTAAAAAGTACTCATCTACTGCCATGAAATACTGTTACTATTAAACTTTATATTCTGGTTTGGAGACAAAAAAGGAATATAGTTAAGGCATGAGCATGTGACTTTCTGTTTCCTTAAGGTGGTGAGCTTTAATTCTATTCATGCTAAGTCTCAGTGAGACATACCAGCATCCTTGTGGACCCACTCATTTTAATGCTGTAAAATCGTGGGTCAGATGATTCAAAGCCTTAATGTAAATGTACTCAAGTAGGGGAAAGGTGAATTGGTATCATTTATTTTAAAAAGTCATATGGTTGATTTGTTTGTTTGTTTCTAAGTTTGTACTAATATAAAAATCACATGAGCACGCTTGTTGAAAAGTAAAAGTTATTCTTATGTAAGTGCATTTACTCTTTCTATTTTTTGAACAAACAGAAGTATCAAATACTTGTTTAAATATTAAGTTGGTGTTTTGAGCCTGCAAAATTTAATATTGGCTCTAAAACTCTGCTTTCATAAGTACTATTTATTATACCGCTATATTTCTGATGTTTGCATAATCATAGAAGGACCTCAAAACTTGAATACACAGACTGAAATAAAAGCTGAGAGCCTTGAATATGTCAGTGTGCTATATAGTGGCCTCTGAGGACTGTCATGATAACCCTTTTACATTACATTACAAAGTTAATGTTTTAGTCCTAAATTTTCAGGACACCTTAGTACAGAAGAAAGCTTTATACAATTACTGATGTGAATTTCTCTAAAAATGTATATTTTTGTGTCCAGTTGTATTATTTAAGTGTTCCTTTGTATCAATTTATGTATGCTTCTCTTGTGGTTTAACCCGGCCAGCAGCTAAACACCACACAGCCGTTTGCTCATCCTCCCCCCTCTATGGGACAGGGGAGAGAAACGAGAAAAAATGAAGCCTGTGGGTTGAGATAGAGACAGTTTATTTGGACAGATAATAATATTAATGATGTGTACGGAGTGGGTGATGCACGGTGCAGTTGCTTGCTACCCGCTGACCGATGCCCAGCCTGTCCCCAGGCAGCCGGCCCCCCCACCCCGGCTAGCCACCCCTATATATTGTTTAGCATGACATCAGATGGTATGGAATACCCCTTTGGCCAGTTTGGGTCTGCTGTCCTGGGTCTGTCCCCTCCCAGCTCCTGCTGCACCCAGCTCCTGCTGCACCCCCAGCCTGCCCGCTGGCAGGACAGAGTGAGGAGCTGAAAAGTCCTTGGCTTAGTGTAAGCACTGCTCTGCTGCAATTAAAACATCAGTGTGTTATCAACATTAGTCTCATTCTAAATCCAAAACATAGCACTCTACCAGCTACTGGGAGGAAAATTTATTCTATCCTAACTAAACCAGGACAGCTTCTAAAACAAAGAAGGGAGAGTAGGGGTGTGAACCCTAGGAAAAGATAAAGTATGCTATGTTCTTAAATTTTTAAATCGATGGACGGAAGGTCCTTGCATCTGTCCGTGCAGGAGAAAAAGTGACAGACAGATCTAGGAGACAGATCTGGGAGAATCTCAGTTAAAGAAAGAGCACAAGTCATGGAAAAATAAATAAATAAAAATAAAAAATTACAGCACCAATTACTGGGAAGGGCCCTACACTCTAATAACTTGGGGGCCGAGGTTGTGTTTGTGTTTTAACAGAAGCCGGTCCTAGATGGATGTCAGCACCAGGAGTCTGTCCGGCCGTCTCATCATCTGCCTTAACATGATCACAGCACCCTCCTCTGCGGTTTGGACTCCAGCTCAAACAAAAAACAACATCTGGGAGGGTCCGGCTGGCATATGCAGGACCCACAAACAAGGACTCCAGGAGCTGGAAGGGCAGCCAGAGCCCCCCCTGGCTGGGCAGCACTCAGTGCCTGCCTCTCCCAGGGATGTGGTTACAAAGTTTGTTAAAGATAGAATTAGTATGCCTGGTAGTTTTTCTCTGTGTTTTAGTTTGTGTTAATCGTGCATTCTTAATTTGTGTTAATTGTGCTTTTTTATGTTAAAGAAGGGGGAGATGTGGAAGTGTGGCCATGGGGTTTGACAAGTCCCAAGGCTGGTGATAACATCAGGAATGTAAGGAGTTTCGAGGAGGGAACTAAGAGGGGTGATTCAGGAAATGCCTTGCTGTTTTGGGTTGCTTGTTCTCCGGAACGGTGGTAAAAATGTTATTAGAACACTTAATACCTAGATATGGGATAATCCAGTACATTGATTCTGATCAGGGCACACACTTCTAAAATAATAAAATTATTATGTCAATAATTAGGTTTTCAGTGGGAATACCACACTCCGTGGCACCCACAAAGCTCGGAGAAAGTAGAAAGAATGAATCAAACAATAAAACAACAATTGGCTAAGTTAATGATCGAGACACAAATGCCCTGGACGAAATGCTTACCATTGGCACTTTTAAATATTAGAACTAAACCACACACTGAGACTGGATTATCACCATATGAAATGTTATATGGCATGCCTTATTCTCAAGGGATGCCCTTAGGGAACAATGTAGTTGAGGATCGTAGTATCCAGAAAAATATAATTACCATGGGTAGAAGATTAAAAGAGCTAAGAGAAACTGGGATGACGGCTCAGACACCACCTTTAGGATTTGCAATTCACCAGTTAAAACCAGGAGATAGGGTTCTAATAAAAACATGGAAAGAAGAAAGCTTATCTCCCCTCTGGGAAGGACCTCTTCTTGTTTTATTAAAAAGAAAACAACCGATATTTATTAACTGCTATCTATTAGCTGTTATCTATTAACAAGGAAACAGCTGAAAAAAGGATGGACATGTGTCGTGAGTAAAAGGTCGAGTGGAAAGTAACATTGGAACCAGGAGAAACTAAACTATCAGATGGATTTGAAGAAGCCTTCATCAGAGTATAAGCTAAGTTGCTGTGGGAATTTTATTGTAATTACTCCTTTATTGTAATTACTCCAAATGTATTGTAATTACTCCTGTAAAATTAGTAAACAAAGAACCTCTTGAATAGATACCTACTAAGGGAAGAGATTTATCAATAACAGGGATCAGTTAAGCGTTATCCCCTGAAGGTACTGAGAAGGTACATCTGCAATGTACACCCTTTTAAGAATAGGGAAGAGGGCAAGACCGGATAGGGAACTGGTGCTGCGGCTAGGAAGGTCTGCCAAGGGCTGCAACCCCTTCGGGCTGTGACCACCGAGCACTATGGCCCTTACCAGACCTCTTCTAGTCCTACTTGGGGTGAGTTTCTTGGCCCAAGCTACGGCCAACAACTGCAGTCAACTACTAGAAAAGGATGCTTGAGCTCCCAGACATTGGTGTATCATACTGTCTATGACTGTAAAGGCCAGAAAAGAGGAAGCTGCATTTTTAACCTAACTCAGTATGCTCTTTGAGGAGGGGAGGAGTGAGAGAGCGGTTGTGGTGGAGCTCGGCTGCCCACTCGAGTAAAACCATCACAGTCCTTTTTGGCGCCCAACGTGGGGCTCGAGGGTTGAGATAACCATAGAATTGATTAAAGTAACTCCACCTAACATACTTGCTAGTCACAATGTTTGGCTTGCTGTTAATATTCTCCTGTATGACTATGTTGTATGTAATCCGTTCTCTTTTCTCTTTCTTCCTCTATATCCGATCGGAGAACATGTTGAAGTCTGTGTTTCGTTTCTTTATCACACTGTGCGGTAACATGCTGGCCTCCAGTTTTGTCTGGTACTCAGGCCCTGCATTGCTATCCTTCTGGTCTCCTGGAGATTATCTTTCTGGAAATATGAAGAATTACACTGCCTTCTTTTTCTTCCCTGGCAGTCAATTTATGAATTACATCAGGGCTGGTGCTTTTTTCTTCTCTCCCTGTGGGTTAATCACAGCAGCCTTTGAGTTTTTTGGATACCCTTGGTCAGATGTCATCCTCCTATCACTAGTTCTATTCTTTTTCTTCCTTCCCAAAATCAAACAATTTATTAAGAATAGCATCCAAGGACCTGCCCCGAGGGAAAGTAGTTGTGGGTGGCAGGGTGTGTGGGGGGATATGGGCAGGTACCTGTCACGGTTTTCTCCTCCAATGGTTTTTAACTTCACCCCTGAACAAGTGCAAAATCCACAAAAACTGGTAGAATGTTTGAAAGACGTATGCCCTGACCCTGGCAATACCAGAGAACTCCACCAACTTGCTGCACTCTGCTGGGGTCTGGCTTACGCCTATCAAATGTCAATTAACACTGCCCAGCACCCTCAAGGGGATAGGAAAGTTTCTGAACTTGATAATGAGATAACACACACCGTGACCACCCCAAACGACCAACCATCTATGGTATCAGTAGCCCCTATAGTCAAGACAAAACAATGGAAACGGAAGTCAGCTCGTTTAGTAAGGGAAGAAGCTCATCCTGAGGAGGAGGGAGAGGAGGAAAAGGCAGGCACCTCTAAAGCAGCGTCATCACAACATCAGGGAGAAGAGACTGAAATCATAAATGAATCAGAAACCACTCGATCTCTATCCTTGAGTGAGTTGCGAGAAATACGAAAGGATTTCAGCCGTCATCCAGGTGAGCACATCCTCACCTGGCTGCTTCGATGCTGGGACGCTGGGGCCAATAGCCAACAACTAGAAGGCAGTGAAGCCAAGCAGCTGGGATCCCTCTCTAGAGAAAGGCTCATTGACAGAGTAATTGGGAGAGAGGCACAGGTCCTCAGCCTCTGGAGGCGACTCCTGGCAGCCGTGAAAGAAAGGTATCCCCACAAGGAAGATATTGTATACCAAGTAGGCAAGTGGGCCACCATGGAGAAAGGTCTCCAGAAACTGAGGGAATTAGCTGTGCTGGAGATGATTTATAGTGATTTAAACAATGCTCAGACACCTCAAGATCCCGACGAAGTCCAATGCACGACATCCATGTGGCGGAAGTTTGTACGGGCTGCACCCTCATCACATGCCAGCACACTGGCAGCAATGAATTGGGATGAGGGGATGGGGCCAACAGTGGACACTGTGTCCATTCAGCTTCATAAATATGAAGAAAACCTCACTGCCCCAATACGGGCCTGCATTTCAGCCGACTGTCCCAACGGTTAGAGGAACATATAACTTCCTCCCCACCTAGATGGAAGAATCTTTCAGCTATTAAGTGCCAGCATTCTCCGGCTCAAGCAAGAGAGAATCGAGGACGCACACCACGGGGTACCTTGTGGTTTTATTTACGTGACCATGGGGAAGATATGAGGAAGTGGGACGGTGAACCGACCTCGGTCCTAGCTGCTCGGGTACGTGAACTGCGGAAAGATATGGCAACAAGAAAAGAGGCCCCTAGGAGGATTGCTGCCCCAGTTTCTGTTGGGCAAACCCCCAGAGGCAGTAGAAAAGCTAGCATTACTCCTGACCCTAACGAAGAGACCTCTACTTCACATTTGGAAGAATTAATTGACAGATGCTCCAACCAGGACTAGTGGGGCCCTGCCTCTGGCCAGATAGAGGAGAGGGACAACTGGATTTACTGGACTGTGTGGATTCGATGGCCTGGCACACTGGAACCGCAGAAATATAAAGCTTTAGTGGACACAGGTGCACAGTGTACCCTAATGCCATCAGGCCACCAAGGGGCACAACTTATCTCTATCTCTGGAGTGACAGGGGGATCCCAAGAGCTAACTGTATTGGAAGCTGAAGTGAGTCTAACTGGGAATGAGTGGCAAAAACACCCCATCGTGACTGGCCCAGAGGCTCCGTGCATCCTCAGCATAGACTACCTCAAGAGAGGGTACTTCAAGGATCCAAAAGGGTACCGGTGGGCTTTTGGCATAGCTGCTTTGAGCGCAGAGAAGATTAAGCAGCTGTCTACCCTGCCTGGTCTCTCAGAAGACCCTTCTGCCGTAGGATTGCTGAGGATTGAAGAACAACAAGTGCCGATTGCGACTACAACTGTGCACCGGCGGCAATATCGCACCAATCGAGACTCCCTGATCCCTATCCACGAGTTAGTTCATCATCTGGAGAGACAAGGAGTGATCAGCAAAACTCACTCACCCTTCAATAGTCCTATATGGCCAGTGCGAAAGTCTAATGGGGAGTGGAGGCTAACAGTGGACTATCGTGGCCTGAACGAGGTCACACCACCACTGAGTGCTGCAGTGCCAGATATGCTAGAACTCCAGTACGAACTGGAATCAAAGGCAGCCAAGTGGTATGCAACAATTGATATCGCTAATTCATTTTTCTCCATCCCTCTGGCAGCAGCATGCAGGCCACAGTTTGCTTTCACTTGGAGAGGCATTCAGTACACTTGGAATCGACTGCCCCAGGGGTGGAAACACAGCCCTACCATTTGCCATGGACTGATCCAGACGACACTGGAACAGGGGGATGCTCCTGAACACTTGCAGTACATTGATGATATCATCGTATGGGGGAACACAGCATAGGAAGTTTTTGAGAAAGGGAAGAAAATAATTCAAATTCTCTTGAAAGCTGGCTTTGCTATCAAACAGAATAAGGTCAAGGGACCCGCACAGGAAATCCAGTTCTTGGGGGTAAAATGGCAGGATGGACGTCGCCACATTCCAACGGACGTGATCAACAAAATTACGGTTATGTCTCCACCATCTAACAAAAAAGAAACACAAGCTTTTCTAGGCCTCGTTGGATTTTGGAGAATGCATATTCCAGGCTATAGCCAGCTTGTGAGTCCTCTATATCAAGTGACTCGAAAGAGGAACTATTTTGAGTGGGGCCCCGAGCCACAACAGGACTTTGAACAAATCAAACAAGAAATAGCTCGTGCAGTAGCCCTTGGGCCTGTCCGTACCGGACCAGCTGTACAAAACATACTTTACACTGCAGCTGGGGAGCATGGCCTCACCTGGAGCCTCTGGCAGAAGACCCCAGGAGAAACTCGAGGTCGACCTTTGGGGTTCTGGAGCCGGGGCTATCGAGGATCAGAAGCCAATTACACCCCAACTGAAAAAGAAATATTAACAGCATATGAGGGGATTCGAGCTGCTTCAGAGGTTGTTGGTACAGAAGCACAACTCCTCTTGGCCCCACGGCTACCTGTGTTACATTGGATGTTCAAAGGAAAAATCCCCACTACACATCATGCAACTGACGCTACATGGAGTAAGTGGGTAGCGTTAGTTACACAGCAGGCTCAAATGGGGAAACCCAACCGCCCAGGAATCCTGGAAGAGATTATGGACTGGCCAGAGGGCAAGGATTTTGGAATACCGACAGAAGAGATAACTCGTGCTGAAGAGGCACCACCATACAACGAGTTGCCAGAAGACAGAAAGCAGTATGTGTTATTCACTGACGGATCCTGCCGCGTGGTAGGGAGCCATCGGAAATGGAAAGCTGCTGTGTGGAGTCCCACACGATGAGTTGTGGAGGCCATGGAAGGGGAAGGTGAGTCGAGTCAATATGCAGAAGTGAAAGCCATACAACTAGCCCTAGAAATTGCTGAAAGAGAAAAATGGCCAGTACTGTATCTCTACACTGATTCATGGATGGTGGCAAATGCTCTTTGGGGGTGGTTGCAGCAATGGAAACAGAACAATTGGCAGCGCAGAGGTAAACCTATCTGGGCTGCTACTCTGTGGCAAGATATTGCTGCCCGGGTAGAAAACCTGGATGCAAAGGTATGTCATGTAGATGCCCACATGCCTAAGAATCGTGCCACCGAAGAACATCAGAACAACAAAGAAGTGGATCGAGCTTCAAAAATTGAAGTAGCTCAGGTGGACCTGGACTGGGGACGTAAGGGTGAGCTGTTTGTAGCTCGATGGGCCCAGGAAACATCAGGGCATCTAGGGAGGGATGCCACATACAGATGGGCTCATGATCGAGGGGTGGACCTGACCATGGAGGCCATCACGCAGGTTACCCATGAGTGTGAGACCTGTGCTGCAATCAAACGAGCCATGAGGATAAAGTCTCCCTGGAACAGGGGGAGATGGCTTGGATTTCGATATGGTGAGGCCTGGCAAATGGACTATATCGGACCACTCCCACAAACCCGCCAAGGCAAACGTTACATACTAACCATGGTAGAAGCAACAACTGGGTGGCTCGAAACATACCCAGTAAACCATGCCACCGCCCGAAACACTATCTTGGGCCTGGAAAGACAAGTGCTGTGGCGACATGGTACACCAGAAAGAATTGAATCCGACAATTTGGTCACCTCCTGGGCCAAGAGACATGGCATTGAGTGGGTGTATCACATCCCTTATCACCCACAAGCTTCTGGGAAGGTTGAGAGATACAATGGACTGTTAAAGACTATGTTAAGGGCATTGGGTGCTGGGACGTGGAAACATTGGGACATGAATCTACCAGA
>NW_023310688.1:0-556 GCF_011077185.1 Oxyura jamaicensis | reverse complement strand
TCCCCCTTCCTCTTTGAGGAGGGGAGGAGTGAGAGAGCGGTTGTGGTGGAGCTCGGCTGCCCACTCGAGTAAAACCATCACAGCGGGGCAGACAGCAATGAACAATTTGAGAAGAATAAGTGAATGAAATACTTCTGGGAGTGTCCCAGGGACATGTATTTTCAGAAACTGAATTTCAAATACAGTTTGGGAAGCCAGGAGTGGAGCATTTCATTATTTCAGACCTGGTGGCTATATTCACTAGAATGCCAGGTCCTGTTTAGCCTTTCCTCGTACTCAGTTTTCTGGATTGTTTCCCCTTCTGGACAAAATCTCTGCTAATTAAGGGAAGCAAATACCTTCAGTGATTTATTTTCCTCTTCTAAAATACCAGGTAGTTAGTTAGCTGATGCATCATAACATGAGAAAAACAGGACACTTGAGGAAAGTGTGTGTGGGGTAAACAACAACAAGATTTTTGAGTTGTCGGAGTGGGAGACGGACTCAGAGTAATGACGCAACCTCAATGTGAGTATAATCGTTCCCCCTTTATTGCATGTTCTAACAAAGTATATAT
>NW_023310687.1:0-2006 GCF_011077185.1 Oxyura jamaicensis | reverse complement strand
GGGGTCGTGGTCCTAAAGGATTTGGGGTCATGGACCTATGGGATTGGGATCATGGCCCTAAACTCTTGGGATCATGACCCTAAAGTCTTGGGATCATGACCTTAAAGGATTTGGGGTCATGGCTCTACAAGATTTGGGGTCACGGCCCTACAACATTTGCGGTCGTGACCCTAAAGGATTTGGGGTCATGGCCCTACAACATTTGGGGTCACGGCCCTAAAGGATTTGGGGTCGTGGTCCTAAAGGGTTTGGAGTCATGACCTTAAAGGATTTGGGGTCATGGCCCTACAAGATTTGGGGTCATGGTCCTAAAGGATTGGGGGTCATGGACCTATGGGATTGGGATCATGGCCCTAAACTCTTGGGATCATGACCCTAAACTCTTGGGATCATGACCCTGAAGTCTTCGGATCATGGTCCTAAAGGATTTGGGGTCATGGCCCTACAAGAGTTGGGATCATGGCCCTAAAGTCTTGGGATCATGGCCCTAAACTCTTCGGATCATGGCCCTTAAACATTTGGGGTCATGGTCCTAAAGGGTTTGGAGTCATGGTCCTAAAGGATTTGGGGTCATGGCCCTACAAGAGTTGGGATCATGGCCCTGAAGTCTTGGGATCATGGCCCTAAAGTATCGGGATCATGGCCCTTAGACTTTTGGGGTCGGGGCCCTACAAGACCCTAAGTCATGGACCTAAAAGATTTGGGGTCATGGACCTAAAGGATTGGGGGTCGTAGACCTGAAGGATTTCGGGTCATGGACCTAAAATATCGGGATCATGACCCTAAAGTCTTGGGATCATGACCCTACAAGATTTGGGGTCATGGACCTGAAGGATTTGGGGTTAGAACCCTAAAACGTTTAGGGCAAGACCCTAAAAGATTTGCTGTTACAGACCCAAAATATTTGGGGTCAAGGCCCTAAAGTATCGGGGTCGTGACCCTCAAGTCTTGGGATCACGGCCCTAAAGGATTTGGGGTCATGGCCCTACAAGATTTGGGGTCACGACCCTACAGGAGGCCGGCGTGGGGTCGCCCCACGGCCGCCAGGCGCACCGAGAGGTCCTGCAGGTCCCGGGTGCCCCGCGAGCCGTTCCACGCCAGCACCCCCTGGAACGGGCCCGGAGCCACCCACGCGCCCTCCTCCGGGGTGTAGTGGAGGATCTGCGGGCGGAGGACGGGGGGTGGAGGGCCGTGAGGACGGGGGTCGTGGCCCTACGGGATTTGGGGTCGTGGTCATAAAGGATTTGGGGTTATGGTCCTGAAGGATTTGGAGTCATGACCCTAAAGGATTTGGGGTCGTGGTCCTGAAGGATTTGGAGTCATGGAACTCTAGGATTGGGATCACGACCCTAAAGTCTTGGGATCATGACCCTAAAGTCTTGGGATCATGACCCTGAAGTCTTCGGATCATGGCCTTAAAGGATTTGGGGTCATGGCCCTACAAGAGTTGGGATCATGGCCCTAAAGTCTTGGGATCATGGCCCTTAAACATTTGGGGTCATGGTCCTAAAGGGTTTGGAGTCATGGTCCTAAAGGATTTGGGTTCATGGCCCTACAAGAGTTGGGATCATGACCCTAAAGTATCGGGATCATGGCCCTTAGACTTTTGGGGTCGGGGCCCTACAAGACCCTAAGTAATGGACCTAAAAGATTTGGGGTCATGGACCTAAAGGATTGGGGGTCGTGGACCTGAAGGATTGGGATTATGGCCCTAAAGTCTTGAGATCATGACCCTAAAGGATTGGGGGTCGTGGTCCTAAAGGATTTGGGGTCATGGACCTATGGGATTGGGATCATGGCCCTAAACTCTTGGGATCATGACCCTAAAGTCTTGGGATCATGACCTTAAAGGATTTGGGGTCATGGCTCTACAAGATTTGGGGTCACGGCCCTACAACATTTGCGGTCGTGACCCTAAAGGATTTGGGGTCATGGCCCTACAACATTTGGGGTCACGGCCCTAAAGGATTTGGGGTCGTGGTCCTAAAGGGTTTGGAGTCATGACC
>NW_023310686.1:0-2302 GCF_011077185.1 Oxyura jamaicensis | reverse complement strand
AGAGGCTTCACAGAGGATGGTGAGAAAACTAGTTAACTCCAGTTTAGCTTCATCTGCCAGCCCAAAGTGCATTCACACAGAGGCTATCCAGCTGTTGAGCACCGGTCATCATCCCAGAGGTGGAGCTAATGACAAGGCTTGGAAAAAACATACTCTACCCTACTACAGGGCTGTGTGATCTTACCAGCCAAATCAGGGCCACAAAAACATCTCTTTTTGATCCTTTTTACCCTCAGGCTGATGGGGGACAAGGGATACTCATGAATGCCTCCCTCTGTACTGCTTTCAACAGTGAGGATGGAAGGGCTAGGTCTGCTGTTCACAGTGCCCTGAGCTGTCACTACTTTTGGGGGGAGGAAAAACAAAACAGATCTGGTAGATCCTAGAGCTGCTGTTTCTCAGCATCTGAGTCTCCTTAGAGGAGATGATAGGTCTGCAGTGCACTTGCCTTCCAATAGTCAAACACACTGCTGCCACGACCAGTGCTACTGGTTCCAGAAAATATTTTAAATAGAAAATAGGTATTTCATTGTCATGACATTTTTCACATTAGTAATCTTTGTCTTCAGAAGGTCCCCAAAGGGGGCATTCTGTGGCACCCCTGGATTAGCAAGACTTCCGCTTCTGAAGCTCCTAAACACTGTATCCTAGATATCTCTCACGCTTTGCTTGCTGAAAGCTGGTGCCCTTCTCAAAAGGCCACAGATTTAGGGATAGAGACACACAGAACAGCACTGAGAATATTGCAGTACACTGCTCCTGTACGTTACCTTTTCTACACGGCCCTGCATGGGGTGCTCAGTGCACAGGGGGTGAGCTCCAGCTAGGAGAGTGTCATGGTTTCAGGAAATAGTTCATGCAGTAGCTCGTGGGCCAGTTCAAACAGGACCAGATGTAAAGAATGTGCTCTACACCGCAGCCGGGGAGAATGGCCCCACCTGGAGCCTCTGGCAGAAAGAACCTGGGGAAACTCGAGGTCGACCCCTAGGCTTTTGGAGTCGGGGATACAGAGGATCTGAGGCCCGCTACACTCCAACTGAAAAGGAGATATTGGCAGCATATGAAGGAGTTCGATCTGCTTTGGAAGTGGTTGGTACTGAAGCACAGCTCCTCCTGGAACCCCGACTGCCGGTACTGGGCTGGATGCTAAAAAGGAAGGGTCCCCTCTACACATCATGCAACTGATGGTACATGGAGCAAGTGGGTTGCACTGATTACTCAGCGGGCACAAATAGGAAACCCCAGTTGCCCAGGAATCTTGGAAGTGATTATGGACTGGCCAGAAGGCAAATACTTTGGGATGTCATCAAAGGAGGAGGTGGTCCGTGCTGAAGAAGCCCCACTGTACAACAAGCTACCAGAAAATGAGAAGAGATATGCCCTGTTCACTGATGGGTCATGTCGTATTGTGGGAAAGCATCGGAGATGGAAAGCTGCTGTATGGAGTCCTACACGACGAGTTGCAGAAGCTGCTGAGGGAGAAGGTGAATCGAGTCAATTTGCAGAAGTGAAAGCCATCCAGCTGGCTTTAGATATTGCTGAACGAGAAAAGTGGCCAGTTCTCTACCTATACACTGATTCATGGATGGTAGCAAATGCCCTTTGGGGGTGGTTACAGCAATGGAAACAGAACAA
The DNA here is from genome assembly GCF_011077185.1 of Oxyura jamaicensis. Lineage (NCBI taxonomy): Eukaryota > Metazoa > Chordata > Aves > Anseriformes > Anatidae > Oxyura > Oxyura jamaicensis. Next base: position 667 of record NW_023310686.1, on the reverse strand, counting down.
CTGGCAGCGCAGGGGCAAACCCATTTGGGCTGCTGCGTTGTGGCAAGATATTGCTGCCCGGGTAGAGAACCTGGTTGTAAAGGTACGCCATGTAGATGCTCATGTGCCCAAGAATCGGGCTACTGAAGAACATCAAAACAACCAGCAGGTGGATCAGGCTGCCAAGACTGAAGTGGCTCAGGTGGACCTGGACTGGCAACATAAGGGTGAACTATTTATAGCCCGATGGGCCCATGACACCTCGGGCCATCAAGGCAGAGATGCAACATACAGATGGGCTCGTGATCGAGGGGTGGACCTGACCATGGACACTATAGCACAGGTTATTCATGATTGTGAAACATGTGCTGCAATCAAGCAAGCCAAACGGTCAAAGCCTCTTTGGTACGGGGGACGATGGCTGAAATATAAATATGGAGAGGCCTGACAGATTGATTACATCACACTCCCTCAAACCCGCAATGGCAAGCGCCACGTACTTACAATGGTGGAAGCAACCACCGGGTGGCTGGAAACATATCCTGTGCCCCATGCCACTGCCCGAAACACTATCCTGGGCCTTGAAAAGCAAGTGCTATGGCGACATGGCACCCCAGAAAGAATTGAGTCAGACAATGGGACTCATTTCCGAAACAACCTTATAGATACTTGGGCCAAAGAACATGGT
>NW_023310685.1:0-3742 GCF_011077185.1 Oxyura jamaicensis | reverse complement strand
TTTATCCATTGGTACCTCAATTTTTGTTAACTCTACGACTTGGCCAGTGCCAGAGGGAAGAGGATGGTACTGGTTGTGTAATGATACAGCTCGGAAGGTTTTACCAATAACAAAACAAAACAAAACAACAACAAAAAATAAACTGGATGGGAACTTGCACCCTGGGAGCCAAAGTCCCTAAATGACGATACATGATTATTTGCCACGAGGGTATTTGAGAAATCATATTTGGAGAATTGGATAGGAAATCAAAAATCCCTTAGTAGAAAGACCTACTGCTTTCCATAGTTTTGCCCGTTGGTTTATCCCATGGTTAGGAGTGAGTGAGTTGGAAAAAACAATAGTCAACATATCTGCAGTAATAGAAAAATTAGAAAATAGGACAGTTGATGTTATGAAAGCTCAACAGCAAGAAATAGCTAGGGTAGAACAAGTGGTGTTACAAAACAGAATGTCTTTAGACTTGTTGTTGGCTGCTTGAGGAGGAGTATGTACACTTGTTAATACTAGTTGTTGTGTGTATGTGGATCAAAGTGGGAAAATTTCCACTGACCTGGAGGAAATATGGAAACAGACTAAAATATTACATGAAGTCAGCAAAGACGATCTCTCATGGAGTTTTGAAGAAATGTGGGACAAAGTAACTTCTTGGCTACTTAATATACAGTGGCTGAAACAGCTTTTATTATTACAATTGCTTTTGTGATATTGGGAATATTTGTATGTATATTGTTCAAGTGTTCATTTTGTTGTATTACGAAAGATGGGTACACTTAATGCAAAGGAATTTGCATGCATCAAGAAAAGGGGGGAATGAAACAAGCAAGCAATTAGTAAATATAAAAGGATGATTAGCTAGCTAGGCAGTAGGATGAATCATTATCTAGGTATTAAGAATAGAATAGATTAGTTACTCAATATTATCTGTTAATCAAGATAGAAGTAGTCTGAGTCTGTAAGATATACTATCAGGAGCCAAGAGGTGAAGAATGTGTGAAAACTAAGTAACAAAAACTTGCCAGACATCCCGTCTTGGGCAGGAAACAAATGGACAACAAGGACACAGATTAGCTCAGACTGATAATGACATTGCAAACTCTCAAAATCACTACATTCTAGATAAAGGGTGAGAAGTATACTATGAGGAAAACATACGGCCTTCCTCCCAAAGACCACTGCCCACGTCCTTAAGACCTCTGACCATAATTCTTGGAAGAATCTGCGCAAGCACAAAGGACTGATAAGCTAATTAGCATAAGAAGCATGAGTAGGCAGGTTTAGGTAATGAATATGTATAGGCGTTAATTGAATATTCGTTGTTCTGCTGTATAAATATGAGATAGTTTCATAGAATCACAGAATAGTCTAGTTGGAAGAGACCTCCAAGATCACCGGGTCCAACCTCTGACCTAACGCTAACAAATCTTCCACTAAACCATATCCCTAAGCTCTACATCTAAACGTCTTTTAAAGACCTCCAGGGATGGTGACTCAACCACTTCCCTGGGCAGCCTATTCCAGTGACTAACAACCCGTTCAGTAAAGAAGTTCTTCCTAATATCCAACCTAAACCTCCCCTGGAGCAACTTTAGCCCATTCCCCCTCGTCCTGTCACCAGGCACGTGGGAGAATAGACTAACCGCCACCTCGCTATAGCCTTCTTTCAGATACCTGTAGAGTGCCATAAGGTCACCCCTGAGCCTCCTCTTCTCCAGGCTAAACAGTCCCAGCTCCCTCAGCCGCTCCTCATAAGACTTGTTTTCCAGACCCTTCACCAGCTTTGTAGCCCTTCTCTGGACTTGCTCGAGCACCTTCATGTCCTTCTTGTAGTGAGGGGCCCAAAACTGAACGCAGTACTCGAGGTATGGCCTCACCAGAGCCAAATACAGGGGGACAATCACTTCCCTCGACCTGCTGGCCACGCTGTTTCTTATGCAAGCCGGGATGCTGTTGGCCTTCTTGGCCGCCTGAGCACACTGCTGGCTCATATTCAGCCGACTGTCAACCAATACTCCCAGGTCCTTCTCTGACAGGCAGCTTTCCAACCACACATCTCCCAGCCTGTAGCTCTGTTTGGGTTGTTGGGCCCCAGGTGCAGGACCCGGCACTTGGCCTTGTTGAACTTCATACAGTTGGCCTCGGCCCATTGGTCCAGCCTATCCAGATCCTCCTGCAGAGCCTTCCTACCCTCGAGCAGATCAACACGCACCTAACTTAGTGTCGTCTGCAAACTTGCTGAGGGTGCACTCGATCCCCTCGTCCAGATCATTGATGAAGATGTTAAAGAGGACTGGCCCCAGTACCGAGCCCTGGGGGACTCCACTAGTGACCGGCCTCCAGCTGGATTTGACTCCATTCACCACAACTCTCTGGGCCCGGCCATCCAGCCAGCTCTTCAGCCAACGAAGTGTACGCCAGTCCAAGCCATGAGCAGCCAGTTTCCTGAGGAGAATGCTATGGGGAACGGTGTCAAATGCCTTACTGAAGTGAAGGTAGACCACGTCCACAGCCTTTCCCTCATCCACTAAGCGTGTCACCTTGTCATAGAAGGAGATCAGGTTCGTCAAGCAGGACCTGCCCTTCATAAATCCATGCTGACTAGGCCTGATCGCCTGCTTGCCCTGCAACTGCCGCATGATGACACCCAAGATAATCTGCTCCATGAGCTTCCTGGCACTGATGTTAAACTAACAGGCCTATAGTTCCCCGGGTCTACCCTCCGGCCCTTCTTGTAGATGGGCGTCACGTTTGCTAGCCACCAGTCAAGTGGGACCTCCCCCGATAGCCAGGACTGCTGATAAATGATGGAAAGCAGCTTGGCCAGCTCCTCGGCCAGTTCTCTCAGTACCCTCGGGTGGATCCCATCTGGCCCCATCGCCTTGCGTACATCCAAGGGCTGTAGCAGGTCGCCAGCCATTTCCTCGTGGATTGTGAGGGCCACATTCTGCTCCCCATCCCCTTCCACCAGTTCAGGGTACTGGGCATCCAGAGAACAACTGGTTTTGCTGTTAAAGACTGAGGCAAAGAAGGCGTTAAGCACCTCAGCTTTTTCCTCAACTCTGGTTACTAAGTTTCCCCCTGCATCCAGTAAAGGGTGGAGATTCTCCTTAGTCCTCCTTTTTGTGTTGATGTATTTATAAAAACATTTTTGTTGTCTTTAACAGCAGTGGCCAGATTGAGCTCCAGATGAGCTTTGGCCTTTCTGATTTTGTCCCTGCACCACCTCACAGCATCCTTGTAGTCCCCCTGAGTGGCCTGCCCTCTTTTCCAAAGATTATAAACCCTCATTTTTCTCCTAAGCTCGAGCCACAGCTCTCTGCTCAGCCAGGCCGATCTTCTTCCACGCGGGCTCATCTTTGGGCACGTGGGGACAGACCGCTCCTGAGCCATTAAGATTTCTTTCTTGAACAGCACCCAGCCTTCCTGGGCTCCTCTGTCTTTCAGAACCGCCTCCCAAGGGACTCTGCCAACCAGTGTCTTGAGCAGCTCAAAGTCAGCCCTCCGGAAGTCCAAGACAGCGGTTTTACTGAACCCCTACCTGACTTCGCCGAGTATGGAGAACTCTACCATTTTGTGGTTAATTTGGGTATGCACGTTAGGTGGAAGGATCACCCGTGCATTCAGCACTGTCTATAAAGAATAATTCGTCACAAAGAACAAATTTTGAATTTCTTCATTAAATCAATCCCTCCCCCAAACTGGCAGCTAAACCCCTTCCTCTCCCCAGATTTACACTTGCAGA
>NW_023310684.1:0-1789 GCF_011077185.1 Oxyura jamaicensis | reverse complement strand
TTTAGATGCCTATTGGTACTAACAGACACCTTTTCCAGATGGCCAGGAGCATTCCCATGTAGAACTAACAAAGCCAGAGAAGTTTCCAAAGTATTGTTGAATGAAATTATACTGAGATTTGGTGTACCCTCAGTCATGTCATCTGACGGGGGACCACACTTCACTGCAGAACTGACCCAACAAGTCAGCAAAGTGCTGGGGATTGATTAGCAACAACACATTCCGTATAGGCCACAGGCAAGAGGCCAAGTGGAAAAAAATGAATCATTTGATAAAACAACAGATTGCTAAAATCTGTCGAGAAACCAATATGTATTGGTAAAACTAAGACCCTTTGAGATACTGTATGGCAGGACTTACCAAATGCCATACAAAGGAGAAGATCTAACCCAAGTAGGAAACCAATATTTGCAACAACATATTATAGTTTTGGGCAAGCAACTAGAAAAAATCAATAAGAACGTTTTAGGCACTAGACCTTTTATTAGTCTCCCAAGGGGGAGTATGCACTTTAATAAATATTAGTTGCTGTATGTATGTAAATGAGGCAGGACGAACTGAGACTGATCAAAAAAAAAAAAAAAAAAAAAAAAGTTTGGAAAAGACCAAGATCTTACATAAGGCAGTTCAAGATGACACCTTGTGGGGTTTTCAAGAATTATGGAACAAAATGATCTCTTGGTTACCCAACTTCTTGGCTTAAGCAATTGTTTATAGGAATATTGATCTTTCTTTATTAATATTCTTAACCTGTGTATCAGTCCAGTGTGCATTTTGGTGCTGTATAAAAGGACTAGATGATTATGAAACCTGAAAGTGTAACTGAATCAAGCACCATGTAGAAACTGGTAAGAATTTTATGAAAACTTTGAATCAAGGAGTGCTGTAAGCAGAAGAATTTGCCTTAGGATAAAGAAAAGGGGGGACCTGAGACAGAGAACAAGATAAAGGATGTTGATTCCTCAGGTCTTAGCTAGCACAATTAACGACCCAAAGATAAGGGAATAAAAGACTGTATGCATAGGTAATGGAACCAGCAAGAACTGGCTTGACTGCTGAAGTCTGTCAAAGACAGGAAAGGTTGGAATTTTAGCAGTGAGGAAGACTTCTGGCCTTCATCAAGAGACCACCAGAGTATGGTAGACAATCACCCAAGGACTCCAGTATGCATGCGAATAGGGGCGGGAACCTACGTTAATGATTCTTCGGAGACCTGATGAATATGCAAGAGACTCATGGAAAACTAAATGAATGTATATTTATCCCACTAATATAAGCATACTGACAGTACTTGGTGCGCAAGCTAGGGGGAGTTATCCCCCTTGTGCCCGGCATGTGTGCGCAATGCCAAATAAACATACCTGCTTTATAACTGCTCCGAGGTTATAGAGTCTGATTTCCTCAAATCAGTGGCTGTGGCAGTCTTCCTCTCTCTGCTGGTTTTGAGCCATATCTGCACCCTACACAATATGGGCAAACACTTGAGAGGTCTTCTGTAACTATCATAACAAGAGAGCTGTAAATGTTCCAGTGCTCTAAAAGCCCTTTGCAGTCATACACTGCAGTACACAGGCAGTTCTTCCACGATGTGCAAATCAAATGGTGTCTACATCATGTACTCTAGGATATTGGGAATCATAAGTGAAATCTGAAATCAGATGCTCTCCCTACATCTTCTATACCAGCATTTTGCCATCCACAGCCTATATTTTTTTTCACAAATGCTTGTTTTGCTGCAAAATGGCCATAATCACACCACATTTTGCCATGTGCTGGAGCATTACCTGGG